>NW_006921615.1:3444158-3444862 GCF_000298275.1 Orycteropus afer afer
CATGAAAAAGCACATAACAAAAATGACAGCAACAAATTCATATTTGCCAATAATTACATAACTGGCAATGGACTTATCACTAAGATTTATAGAAAACTCCAACACCTCGACAGCAAAGGAATTAACAATCCAATTGAAAAATGGACAGAAGACATGAATGGTCACTTGACCAAGGAGGATATTCAGGTGGCCAGCTAATACATGAAGAGATGCTCACAATCATTGGCCATCAGAGAAATGCAGATCAAAACATCAATGAGATACCGTCTCACCCTAGTACTGATGGCAAGGTTCAACGAGACAGAAAATAACAAATGCTGGTGGGGATGTGGAGAGATTAGAACTCTCATACACTGCTGGTGGTACTGTGAAGTGATACAACCACTGTGGAAAGCAGTATGGTAATTCCTTACAAAGCTGGAATTGGAGATACCATTTGACCCAGCAATCCTATTACTAGGTATTTATCCTAGAAAGGTGAGAGGCAGGACAGGAACAAATATATGCACACTCATGTTCATCACAGCGTTATTCACAATAGCAAAAAGATTGAAGTAACCTACATGCCCATGAGCGGAAGAGTGGATGACCCAACTATGGTACATACACATAATGGAATACTATGCAGCACTAAAGAATAATGTAGAGTCTGCAAAACACCGCATAATATGGAGGAACTTGGAAGACATTATGCTGAGTGAAAT
>NW_006921615.1:3444962-3453446 GCF_000298275.1 Orycteropus afer afer
ACTACCACTGGCAGAAAAATTAATGTAAGAAATCTCTGAAGGATAGCAATGAGATTGAAAGAGAAACAAAGTTGGATAAATCAAAATCTCAAAGCAGACTGCTGTGGAGATGTGATGGTGCTAGGGTTTGCTGAGTTGAATTAAAAATAAGAGATCCACAGAGTGATCAATTGGGGAACTCCTTATACAAGGATAAATATAAACTCCTAAAGGCTTCAAGTGACAAAAGATAGGTTACTGACAAAAGGAAGAGAATCAGAAAAACAGGATATTTCTTTAAGAGGTCTGAATGTAACAAGCATTATTATAAAAATTCAAATGGAAACTGTTTTAGAAGCTATAATTTTATGCCTAACTAAACTAGCCTTTTTCTTGAAAGACAGGCATGGCCCTGTACTCTATCAAAACAGACATCTATCTAAGAAAATGAAAGTTGAATATGATAAATAGTGGTGGTTAAATTAATTTGCTAAATGTGCTGAACTGTATATAATGATTGATGTACAATAAAAAATTAATAACAAAAAATTAATAGCAAAAAAATTAATAACATTGAACTATTTAATACTATTAATACTATTGAACTGCGATTCCAGATGATCTCATTGAGGGATCAAGCAGGAATGATTCTTCCTCCTTTTTGCTTTTCTAACTCCAGCTCTTTCCACATTTTGTTATAATACTTGAGTTGATCTTCTCGAACTGCTCTTTGAAATCTTCTGTTTGGCTCTTTTATCTTGTCATCTCTTTTATTTCCTTTAGCTACTCTTCATTCAAGAGCATGTTTCAGAGTCTCTTCTGACATCTATTTTGGTCCTTTCTTCCTTTCCTGTCTTTTGAATGAACTTTTGCTTTCTTCATGGATGATGTTCTTGATGCCATCCCACAGTTCATCTGGTTTTTGGTCATGGTGCTCAGTGTGTCAAGTCTGTTCTTTAGATGGTCTCTAAAATCAAGCAAGATATATTCAAGGTCATATTTTGGCTCTCATGGGCTTGTTTTAATTGTCTTCAGCTTCAACTTGAACTTGCATGTGAGCAGTTGATGGTCTGTTCCACAGTCAGCTCCTGGCCTTGTTTTGGCAGAAGATATTGAGCTTCTCTACCGCCTCTTTCCACAGATGTAGTCAATCTGATTCCTGTGTATTCCATTTGGTGAAGTCCATGTGTATAGATGCCATTTATGTTCTTGAAAAAGGTATTTGCAATGAATAAGTGGTTGGTCTTGGAAAATTCTATGATGCAATCTCTGGCATCATTTCTATCACCAAGGCCATATTTTCCAATTATTGTTGATTTTTCTTTGTTTCCAGCTTTGCGTTCCAATTACCAGTACTAATCAACACATTTAGATTGCATGTTTGGTCAATTTCAGACTGCAAAAGTTAGTAAAAATCTTCAATTTCCTCATCTTTGACTTGGGTAGTTGGTGCAGAAATTTGAATAATAATAGTATTAATAGATCTTCCTTGTAGGCATATGGATATTATCCATCTCTGACAGTATAGCACTTCAGGATAGATATTGAAACATTCTTCGTGAAGATGAATGACCATTCCTCTTCAAATTGGCATTCCCAGCATAGTAGATCATATGGTTGTCTGACTCAGAATGACTAAAACCAGTCCATTTCATTTCACTAATGCCTAGGAGGGAGCTCTGTTGGCGTAGTGCCTAAGGCATTTGACTCTTAACCAGAAGACTGGTGGTTCAAACCCACTACCCACTCCTTGGAAGTAAGGTTGGGCAATTTACTTCTATAGTGATACCGCCTCGGAAACCCACAGAGGGGTCACTATGAGTCAGACCCAAGTTGACGGCAGTGAGTTAATGCCTAGGATATTGATCTTTATAAGTTCTATTTCATTTTTGACAACTTGCAATTTTCCTAAATTCAGACTTTATACATTCCACGATTTGATTATTAATGGATATTTGTAGCTATTTCTTCCCCATTTTGAGTCCTGCCACATCAGCTAATGGAGGTCCTGAAAGGTTTACTCCATCTGTATCATTAAAGTTGATTCTACTTTGAGGAAGCAGCTCTTCCCTAGTCGTATTTTGAGTGCAACAAGCAAGCCACCACACTATGACACCCTGACAGGCAAGTGGTTTGTAACTAGTATCTTAGCACCATCCAATTTTCAGTTCTCACAATTTGCTAAAAAAAAAAAAAAAGGAGAGTTTGTGACACTCTACAATAAAGACTCTCTTAGTAATGAACTGACGGAAATAGCATTCACAACATGAAGAATTGTGAGTGGCATTCTCTCATGCAAAAGTACTTTAATGTCAGTGTGCCCATATGAACAAGAAACTGTACTAGAGTGTAGAGGATAATACACTGAAGAAAAAAGTAACAACACTTTTGTTTTTATTGAAAACTTATTATATTGAGTTTTATTTGATACTGAATTATGTCCTGAATTTTTTTCTCATTTTTAAGCATGAAAAATTTACAACTACCTCTTTTCCTCTCCTCTACCTCTTGAAAACTTAAATGATTGACTGACTGAATGGTACAACACTTAGGCTTAAAATGTGGAATCACTGTTGAAAGACAAAAAAGCTAAACATACTCTATGTCATTATGGCAGTCTTACATTTTTCTTTAAAAAATACAGAGAACAAAGATGTGCAATGATGCACATAACCACATATTTAGGCAAAGAATCTATAAAGTGGCACCCAGGTACTTGTAAATGCACTTGAGAAAGAAATACTGATGTGGAAACAAGTTAAATGAACTGTTAAATTTTGTGGGAGGGCTGCTATATCAAGTCTCATATATAAAAACATTGGACCGACTCTGTTTAATCATGTTAGGACTCAATTTCTTCATTTTAAGAATGAGAGATTGAATTAAATTCCCTCCAGGATCCTTTCCAGCTGCTGCATTCTGAAATGCAATGCCTTTGCACCAGGACTGATTTTCATGTTCTCCAAACATCTGTTTTCCCCCACAAAACATCTGCTTTTAAAAGATGCTTAAATTGATGGCCAACTGTGTTCCTTTTAGAATTACCTGATATCAAGGACTTGGTTTGTACATTAGTATAAAATCAGCTTAATTGATTTTTTGAAACTGTCACAGAGAACTTGAAGTAGAATTTCTGACTTTAAAAGGTATCTGATTTATTTTTCCATAACTAAAAAAATAAGTAAATAAAGCACATTTTCCAAGTACATATTTATAGTACTTTTAGGTCTTCCAGGTAATAAGTGTCAAAGAAGTGGGCATGAGTTATAAATACTGAATAAATTGTCACCAAAAGTAGACCGATTGTGTACCTAAGAATTTTCAAAAGAGCAGAATTGAGTGCAACGTTTTGGAATCAGATTAGCCAGTGAACTGTGCTTGATTTGGAAAGAAGTAACCCCTTGGTGATTAAGGCAAAGAAAACAAAATTTTTAGCCACAAACCATTAGCAGCTTATACAGTGTCAAGTGAGTAGGTGGCTTGGTGGCAGCATGAAAGCTTTTAAAGTGCGTAAGTGGCAATTTCCTGTTGTTCTGAGCTCAACAGATTTATTTCAGGAATATTCCTGTGGCCTAGAACCTAGTGAAGTGAAGATATATTACCTCTCTCCATAAGTTGTTGTTGTTGTTGTTGTTATGTGCCGTCGAGTTGGACCCTACTCACAGCAACCCCTACTTGGGTTTCCAAGGCAGTATCACTACAGAAGTAGATTGCCCCACCTTCCTTCCGAGGAGTGGCTGGTTGATTTGAACCACCAGCCTTCTGGTTAGCAGTCATGTGCCTTAGCCACTATGCTACCAGAGCTCCCTCTCTCCATATAAGGTAAGGTATTATGTTCTATGGAGTAACTGATGAATTTTTATGTCTTTGTATCTTTTCATTCTTAAATTAAAAAATTAAATTAAAAAATAATAAAGTTTTATTTTTCATCTATAGCCATACAATGTGAGACATCCCTAGAATACAGTGTGTGACTTGTATTCTTTTACTTGATGACACTTCTATCTCTTTAGCACAGAATTGGATACCTTGGTGGTGGTGTTGTTCAGTGCTGTTGCATCATTTCTGACACATAGTGACTTTACATACAACAGAACGAAACACTGCCCACATCTGCCCCATCCTCACATTCGTTGCCATGTTTGAGCCCATTGTTGCAGCCACTATATCAGTCCGTTTTCTTGTGAGTATTCCCTTTTTTTGTTGACCCTCTGCTTTACCAAGCGTGATATCATTCTCCAGGTATTAGTCCCTTCTGACAACATGACTGAAGTAGGTGAAACAAAGTCTGGCCATCCTCACTTCTAATGAGAATTCTGGCTGTACTTCTTCCAAGATAGACTTGTTCATTCTTCTGCCAATCTGATATTTTCAATATTCTTTGCTAATACCAAAATTCAAATGCATCAATTCTTCTGGGGTCTTCCTTATTCTTTGTCCAGCTTTCAACTGCATATGATGCGATGCCTTAGGTCAGGTGCACCCTAGTCTTCAAAGTGACATCTTTGCTCTTTCACATTTTAAAGAGATCTTTTGCAGCAGATTTGCCCAGTGCAGTTATGTCATTGGATTTCTTGATTGCTGCTTCCATAGGCATTGCTTGTGGATCCAAATAAAATGAAATCCCTGACAACTTCAATCTTTTCTCCATTTATCATGATTACAACTTCTCATTTATTTTATTTTATTTTCTGAAAGTGCCTTGGCAGCATTTATTAAATAATTTGTCTCTTTGAACTCAGAACTAATCCAAATACAGAAAATATTTTCAGTAAAAGGACATCCATTACAGTATTATTTTCTTACTTATCTAGTGCTGCCACAAATGTGTGGCTTTAACAAACAAATTCATTCTCTTACAGTGTAGGAGGTTAGAAGCCCAAATTCAGGGTGCCAGGTCTAGCACAGCAATTTCTAATTTAATGTGTTTTTTTTTTTTTTTTCTGCAACTGCAAAGAAAGTAAATTTTAATCCAATGGAATAAGAAAATTCATTGGCAACTTTTACACATAACTGAAATAATCTTTACCCAATTACATTTTGGGAAATATAGCTACAATTTTGAGTATAGATTTTTGGTCTTATGGGATATTCAGCAAGAATACCTGAAGATAGTGAGATGGGAGTGGGTGAAGACAATAAAGAGGAAATGACAGTAAAGTATGGATAGAGTGTTGATAGAAATTAGACTTAAAAATAAATTCATTTCTAGTAGCCAACATAGTTTAAAATTTGAGAATAGAAAATATTAAATGGCCATGTAGCTAGTCACTAAATAGTAATAGATAGCTTTCTGTGATCATGCTGAAAAATCCCTGTGTCAGGTTTAGAGTGACTAGATCTTTGGGAGTCATATAGTATTGCTTCTAGTTGCTCCCATTTCAAATACATTAAGATTATTTCTGTATGGTAATTTCTGATTCTAAAGCTTCTTCAATTCAGTTTTACTTATTTCATTCCTAAGCTAACTACAATTATTCAGAACTTTACAGATTTATGTTAACACATAATGAAAAAACAACAAATGTCTTCAAGGGTGTGCAAAGCATCGTTATCAACTGGTGAAGATTTTCTTCAGCTCCCTACCCACTCCTTCCTCTTCCTGCATTCTTATCCACACACTCCATGACTTTGTTTATTTAATAACTTTCTACCTGCTTTGAAGTCATTATCCTGCTTTCATTGCTCTTATCTTCTTTGTTTGCCTCTCGTCAAGAATAATAATCATTAAAAAAACAAAATCTATGTTTAAAGTTTACTTTGAAACTAAATAGACCATTTAATTTATCTGGGCTGCTGGATTTTTTATGTAAAATGGAGAGTTTGTGAAATGAATCTCAGAGACAGTTTTCCAATTTTTTCTGCACAATAGCAACTATGTCGTCGATCAAGGAAAAAAGACATGACCACAAGACAGCAATGATACACAGCATGCTACTGAGGCAACACTTTGACAGATTTGCTTTGAAGAGTGTAGTTCCTTGCAGCGTAAGATTCTCCAAAGGCAAGTAGCACCTGGGGGAGCCACAAAAAGGGGAAGAGGACAAGGGAACTCCTGGGGAATGGGGTCAAGTAAAAAAAGGGGTCTTACATGTCTAGGTGATGTCCTTCAGCCACAAGGTCTCTGAAGAGCAGCGTCAGCTTGAGATCTTTATAATTAGTAGATTTATCTTATCTAGGCTAGCAGATGTTTGGTGCAGTTCCACAGAATATACAGAGCAGGCAGGCTCTAAATATCTAAAAAGTCTTCTTAAAAATGGCTATTTTAAAAATAATTGGGTGTATAATAATTTGAGTTTCGCTGGCAGATTAGCTTCTCATGAAGAAATAAACAACCCGGGGCCATTACACAGATGCCATCATTGGCTCACTTACGTAACAAGCTGAGCCACTCCATCACAGGATATCTTTTAGGATTAGCTGGCCCTTTATCATAGATGGGATCTTTAGGAGCCACTGTTGAGTAGGGCCTTGGGCAGGACTGTTTCTCCACTGAAACAGTCAGTCTGCCTGTGTGAGCCAGAGAGAATCCAGAGGTTATATTCTTGGTAAAGCAGTTTTGTACAGAAAGCACATTGAAATATCAAGTCCACCAGGAAGGTATGTGGGGGGGAGGGGGTGGAAATCAGAGGAAGGGTTTGCAAAGGTGCCAAGTTAGGATGATTGAGTAGATTCAAAAGTAAAGGTTGGAGAGATCCAGGAAGCATTTTGGGAGTTAGGAGGTAGAAGCCTCTGTCACTGAGCCTCTGTGAAGAAAAAGAGGGAGACAATAAGATTCTGTATCAATTTGGACATATTAGTCCTGAGAGTCTTTCCTCCTATCTTACCAGTAAGTCATTTGCAACCTCAAACTTTTGAATTTTAGGAGACAAAGCCTCCATAGACATTGATCTAGACCTGAGTTGGACATTGAAATGAGTATAGAAAATCAATATCCCATAAGAAGGGCAGTTGTGCCTCGGTCCAAGCTGGTTTTTTGATGTAGTAGAATTTAGATTCTTGGGCCAATGTTGCCAGATCATCTAAAATGTCAAGAAGCTGTTGCAACACTTATTTTCATGTGAAATCTCTAAATTTTAAAATGTTGGCAAATAAAGGCAATTAAGTTTGCACTCCTCAATCTAGATAGATCCTCATTTTATTAAATAGAAGACAGAAGTTTAGAAAAATAATCACCTGAGTTACCCGTTGTCACACAGATGCTTAGGTGGCAACACATCGGGACTCATAGGAATCAGCCTTGGGTTGTTGATTGTGATTCTGCCTCCTCCTTATGAGGGTAGAGGAAGTGAGAGGAGGATGCCACCTCCATTGCTTGTTTTTAACTGGTTTAAAAAAAAAAAAAATCAAAAGGATGTTAGAATTAGAATTTAATATGGGAAACTAAACAAAAGGGTGGTTGAATTCGAACAAATGGTAGAATTAGAGCTTAGTATGGGAACAACAGGGAGAATATTTGAAACATTATTTGATATGTAGTCTCTAGTATTTGAAAGTTTATTGTAACTGGATTGCTAAATCCAGTACAATTGTAATAAATTTATTCCTTTGATGAGTGTAGCACAGATATCCTATATGTCTGCAACAAAATTGTAATGAGGGAAGATTCACTTATAAAGTAGAAGAAATAATATTTTAAGTAAGGATTGGTTATCCAGAAAGATATAGGTATTGAAGCATCACAACATCCTACAGAGAAAGGTTATAAAACCTATAAAGCTAGAAGTCTTTTCAGGAGCCACATGAATGGGCGATTGTGTATGTGTGAATAGATTAAAGATATAGCTTTGTTTCTAATAGGGCAACAAAGTTAGGTAATTTCTTTTTGTGACTTGAGGTTATATTGTTGTTGTTATGTGCCGTCGAGTCGGACCCAACTCATAGCGACCTCTCCTTGGGTTTCCAAGGCAGTATCACTACGGAAGTAGATTGCTCCATCTTCCTTCTGAAGAGTGGCTGGTGGGTTTGAACCGCCAGTCTTCTGGTTAGCAGTCAAGTACCATGGACACTACACTACCACAGGTCTTTTTAAATATGATTAAAAGTAGTTTGGCTGAGAATAATTAATGCAATGAGGAATACTTTATGAAAAGTTGCTAAACTTCAGTAGTAAAAAGGGAAATGCAAAATAAAATAAGATACCATTCTCACTCAAATTATTATAGAAAATATTTAAATTTGATAATAAAACAATTGGGCGGAAGTATAGGAAACACATATGCTCCACATTGCTGGCAGGACTGTAAATTTTGTGATTTTTGGATGACAGTTTGGTAGTTACATTTTAAAATGTATGGTCAAATAATTCCATTTCTCAATATCTATCTAGGAGACAATGATGTCCATTGCTGATATTTAGAGTGACCAAGGGCACAGCCATTTTGAATGTTTATAAGTAACAGCCATTTTCGATATTTAAAGTGACTGAGGGTGCAGCCATTTTGAATATTTTCAAGCGGTGGCCATTTTGGATATTTAAAGTGACTGAGGGTGCAGCCATTTTGA
>NW_006921615.1:3456536-3466088 GCF_000298275.1 Orycteropus afer afer
AGGGTCAAGGAAAGGTTTATATATGGAAGGAAACTTTATTTGTTGGTTGCCAAGGGTGGGCGGGAACAGTGAAAAAAAAATGTATTGACCCATGTCACTTTAGTTTTGTGTATTTTACTGTATGTAAATTGTATTTCAATAAAATGCATTAAAAATATCTTTATGGAAGAAGGAAAAAAAAAAAAAAAACTTACGGCCAGCAAGTCGGATCCGACTCATAGCGCCCCCTCTTCCTTAAATGTCTGATAACCCAAAAACCTAGAGCTATCAAGTTGATTCCAACTCACAGCAACCCTATAAGACAGGGTAAACTGTCCCATAGGGTTTCCAAAGCTGTAAATCTTTACAGAAACAGATTGACACATCCCACAAAATGTTTATTAACCAAAACCCAAACGAAACTCACTGCCATCGTCTATTCTGACTCATAGTGACCCCTAGTGGGTTTCCAAAGCAATAAATCTTTACAGAAGTAGAATGCCTCATCTTCCTTCCATGGAGCAACTGGTGAATTTGAATTGCTAACCTTCTGGTTAGCCTTAGTCATTATGCCACTCTGCCACCAGAGCTCTTTAAATAATTTATGGTACATTCATATAGTACTCTGTAGGCTCTGAAAATTATGGTATTTCTTTCTAAAATAAAAATATCTCAGAAACAGTGATCTTGTGTGCCAAACCAATTATGGGATTTTCACCTCAGAGTAAGGACCTAATATTGAGGATAATGGTCAAGAGATAATTTAGCTTTATCTGTAATGTTTGAATGTTCTACGTTGTTAGATGATATATTAAAATAAATACAAGTTTAAATCTTATGAACAGAGCAGAAATTAGGAGAATATTGTAAACTATTTTTCTGGAACTTTCTAAATGCATGGAAATAGAAAAATGACTAAGCAGTGTTTTATTTAAGAGCTATACCTGAGAAGAATTTTGAGTTAATCTGGTTCAATATTCTAAAGAAAACAAGAATATTCATTCAGTCAGTCATTTATTCACTCTCTCTTTATTTCAATGTGTACTTTATTTGACACCAACTAAGTTCCAGCTACTATGGATACAAAGTGACCATAACTAATGCTGTCATGAGAAGCTTACCAAACAAGAGCAAACAGAGAGAAAGAGACAATCTATTGAAAATGATCCCTAAGAAAATGAACAGTGACTAATAGTGAGCAATACAGGTGTGATGGTAGCAAATGGGTTCAGACACTTCCTAGAAATTCCTAGCTTGGTTCTATAATCTTTAAAACCTTGACTTCCAAGTGGCTCATCTCCTGGCAGTGTGACATGATCAGCTGCCTCTGGGTTGGACTCAGCCTTGCTGTAAAAAAGGTCACATAGACAGGCTGCTATTTGATTTCTTCTCTTCTCAGAGGGAGGTTTCCCCTTTGCCTCCTAGCTCCAAAAAACAACTGTACAGCCAGCTTCCTCAGAAAGCTTTCAAGGATGAAGAAACCTGGACATAGCTACTCAGCCTCTTTTTGCTCATGTTCAAAACCTCTCTAAGGAAAACCAAGGTAGCTGTGTGCTTAATACTATATCCTAATGGTACTCAGCAAAACAATGATCTCTCTCAGGATATCATAGGTAGCCTAAAATGAAAGCTCTTGGTCAAACAATTGGGAGAAACAATTGTTTAGATGTAATCAAATCATTTATTTTACTAGAGAAATTTTCAGAGCCTTTAATCTCCAGTAAGAGTCATAGCTTACTGGATTTTACCTTCTTTGTGTGTGTATGTGGACTGTTTGGGTGAGGGGTTATGCCACTATTATTATCTGAAAAATCCAGAAGTCACAGTTTGGAAACTCTGTGTCAAGTATCAGTAATTGTCTTCCATATGAATCAAGTTTTCATTGTCACTTTGGATAAACTGCTACAATCGTCAATAAATGTCTCTTATTTTATTACTGATAATATGAATTATCAAAGTTTAGAAAATAGAGAAAAATACTTTATTTTACTTTTTATCTGTAATACCACTTTGAAATTTGTTTACATGGTTATTTTTATATGGCTACAGCCACAGTTTCACATATGTAAATAAATCAACATTATGCTACAAATTAACTAGTTAAAATTCAACTTTACTTTTTTCTAACTAAGGAAGACTTTGCTTAACTATTAATTTTTCTAACCTTCTTTACCAACAAAAAGAGAAAATATTCCAGCAACCTCTGACTGTTGAACATTGTAACACTTGACTTACGCAAAAGTCAAACTTCTGTGAAGTTTTAATCATTCAGAACAGTCATTTATTTATCAAAGATTCACTTAGTAACTATTATTTGTTAGGCATTTTTCTAGTACTAGTAGTGCAGCTGTGGTGAAAGCAAATAAAAATACTTTCTTTATGGAATTTACATTCTAGTGGGAAGAGAAAGACAACAAAATAAATTGCATGCATAAAACGTTAGAAGTTATAAATAGTAGACAAAAAAAAAATAATCAGGGAAAAATGAAAGAAATGCCAAGAGGTAGATGGAGTTTGAAAATGTAAATAGGTCAGCAAGAACCTCACTGAGAAGGTGATAATTGCGCAGAACCATGAAATTGTTAGGAGAGTGGGGCACAGGTGAATCTAAGGGAAGACTATGCCAGGCAAATGAAATGGCAAGGACCAGAAATTCAATATAATTGGGAATTACTGTGTACTAGAAAACTCACTGAAACTCGGAATTACCTGGAGTTTTAGGGTCATCTGCTGTAGTATCCACTTGTGTGACCAAGTTGTTGTTGTTATGTGCTGTCGAGTCAGACCCGACTCATAGCAACCCTTCCTTGCTTTTCCAAGGCAGTATCACTACGGAAGTAGATTGCCCAACCTTCCTTCCGAGGAGTGGCTGATGGGTTTGAATCGCCAGCCTTCTGGTTACCAGTCAAATACCTTAGGCACTACACTTATAAGGAATGGAATTTTTCTGAGTTTCTTATATGCTCTACAATTCTATTATTATTTGTTTATTGATAACTGAGTCATTAAGATGGGTTTATGTGAACAAAACTCCAGATCATTAAAAAAAAAAAAGACCAGGTTTGGTGCTGATAGAACTTGGTGAGACACCTGAGACTATGGACCCTAGTTCCCCTTCAGGTCTGGAACTGAACTCATATGGTTTCCAGCCAAACCATAGACAGGCACATGAGGTGAACATCTACATCAGGTATATACGTTCCTTGGAGCGATCAGTCGTGGGAGAACAGAGGGCAATGTTTACACAGGGAGATAGCTCAGCGGATGGGAGTGCATGGCAAGGAAAGACACAGGGAAGAGATAACTATAGGGAGGAAATGGGAAGAGAGCTGTTACATTGTGGGGAATGGCAGTTAATGTCATGAAAAAACGTGTATGAACTGCTATATGGAAAATGAATTTGCTCTGTAAACTGTCACCCAAATCACAATAATTTTTTTAAAGGAGGTTTATGTAATATTTAGCACATTTATAATTCATAATTCAAAGAAATATGTGATTACTTTAAGAAAGCTTCCCATCACAAATGCTTGCAATAAATGGATTCTGTGCTGCAATGCTAAGCTTCAATAATCTGGAAAATGCAATTATGCCAAAACTGATAAATAGGTTATTGCTATATGTGACAAGAATGAAGGAATGCAGTGGTAATAGATTTGACTTTTCATTGTTCAGTTGCACTATTAGTCTTAAGAAAGTTTCTGTTGAGTTTGGTACATTGCATTTTTCAACCCTTGGTATTATATGGTCTGTCCATGCATTTTTTTATATTGTGCAAGATCTAATAATAATTTATTCGCTGCCACCTGAAGTGCACAAGCAAGTAAGGAGAGTGGTATCTCACAGAGCAGAGCAAGGTGATGCTGCTTTTCAGCATGTAAATTTTATGGTCTGTCATGTGCTTTTATATTCCTTTATAAATACATTTGCATAAAGCCACAAATTGAAGTAATAGAGAATCTATGTCAACACAGAAAGATGATCTCCTGTATATTTACCTGCTTTGGGTTAACTTTGGTGATTAAAAGTTCATGGGGCCTGACACAGCCTTTGTTCTAACAGCACCTCATCAGTGAAAGGAAGAGAAGCTGAGTTTTTAGAATCTTCTTATCAGTCTTGGATTTGTTTCTGGATTTTTCTACTTAGTTCCACTTTTTATCTGTTCCAAAGAAGCACAATTTCTTTTTATCCAGATTAAAATGTATTTTGATTGAAGTAGACTAGAAAGCAACTGTAATTGGGACTCATCAAGGGCCATTTGGGGAAGGCATCACCATCACATGCCACTTAATGAAAACCAGCATGAAACCAGCCCAAAGAATTGTTCAAACTGCAGCTTTCAGTGAATTAAATCAGACTTTGGACTTTTTGTTGCCTAAGCTCGGTCCAACATTACTAAGCTATAAAGTCACTTCCTGAGTCACTATAACTGATGTGTTTCATCTTATTTTTGCAACAACAGTATTCTAAGTTGATCTCATATGCATTCAAATTTTATATAGCAAGTGGATCTGCATTAACATGAACTGTAGAAATGACTTCCTTGCACTGAAAAGGAAGGGAGTGCACGGAAACTGTTTATTTTAAATAGTTACTCCATTCCATATTCTGACCTAGATAGTCAAATATGCCACCTCCCTTACCCTCACTTCCATATATTGCTATGGCTATTTTAAAGTAGGGAAACTGATACTCAAAGAGGTCAGATAGTCAGTACAGAGCCAAGACCACCAAAATCTCCATACTTTTCCTCCCAAAAAACCATGTTGACTCACATTATCTAGCCATTGAGTGCCCTAATATGGTATCTGCTTGACTTTAAACTCAAGAGCAGAACAGTAGTTGCAATGAGTCAGGGTGAATCCAGGAATCAGGGTAACTCTCTGTTCTCCCTGGACACTCTCTTTCTCTGCACTGCCATATTGAGGTAAGGAGTCCCCGGGTGGTGAAAACAGTTAAGCATGCAGCTACTAAACAAAAGGTTGGTGGTTCAAACCCACCAATGAAGCTAGATGATTCTGCTTGAGTCTCACCACCTCTACCATACACATCTTAATAATGACAGCTAATTTCTAAACTTTGGAGATAATAAAACTCTTGAACTGATTCACAAAACAAAATGGAAGCTTTTAAATTTATTTTGTGAGATATTATAAGACTAAGACAGTGAAAAGGGTTTTTGCATCCCCTTTCTAATAAGTAGTTTCATGAAGTGCACTATGTTATAGTCATTGTGTAGACAAAGAACCAGAAATAGTAAACTGGGTGTTACTGAAAGGATAGTCGTCTTGCTAACAGAGCACACTATGATTTCCCAGTACTTTTTCCAGTCCACCAAGAAACACAAAACCCATTGCCATCAAGTCAATTATTACTCATGGTTACTCTATGTAAAGAACCAGCAATGATCCTTTAGTATCAAAGCTCTGTCTCACAGATGGTGCTATATACTCAAATCAATCTCATTCTCTCAACTGTACTCAGTATGTTTCAGACACTGGTCACACTTAACCCCTCAGTATTTATTACCCTGAGATTTAACTATTCTAACCTTGAAGACAGGGATACACCTGACCCAAGCCATTGTATTTGCAATAGCCTCATATGCATGTGAAAGCTGGACAATGAATAAGGAAGACCACAAAAGAATTGATGCTTTTGAAATGCAATGTAGTCAAAGTGAAAATATCATGGATTACCAGAAGAACAAACAAATTTGTCTTGGAAGAAGTACAGCCAGAATGTTCCTTAAAAGCAAGCCAGAGTTCATCTTACATACTTTTGTCATACTGTCAGAAGAGACCAGCCCCTGGAGAAGGATATCATGCTTGGTAAAGAAGAAGGTCAAAGAAAGAGTGGAAGATCTTCAATGAAATGAAATGACACTGTGGCTGTGATGATGGGCTCAAGCATAGCAAATACTGTGAGCATGGCACAGGACTGGGCATTGTTTCACTCTCCTGTCCGTAGGGTCACTATGAGTCAGACCCTAATCGATGGCACCTAACAATAACAACCTTGCAAAGTGTAAACTGTTTCAAATCAGAGAAGAAATAATGTTGGCTTTATCATTTTTCTGAGGTTAAAAGTTTTAATCTTTTTCACTTCCTGCTCAGGATGGCATTTGAGAATCTGAATACCTCCAGTTGAAGGAACTAGGACGTTTGTGTTACCCTTTTCATCAGAACACCTCCAACGGACTCCTACATTGTTTTCAACAGTATAGAAGCCTTTTCACAGCATTTCTTACACTAAATTTAATTTAACCTAACTAGTGTGTGTTTAAGGAGCTCTGGTTGTGGAGCTCTGGTTGGCCGCTAACCAGAAGGTCAGTGGTTCAAACCCACTAGCCTCTCTGCAGAAGGAACATGGGACAATCAGCTCTGTAAAGATTTATAGCCTCTGAACCCCAGTGGAGTCACTTTGAGTCAGAATTCACTTAATGGCAGTGAGTTTGGTTTTTTGGTTTTGAGTGTGTATTTAGTCAGTTTGTCATACTTTGATGGCTTGTGTGTTGTTGTTACGCTGGAAGCTATGCCATCAGTATTTCAAATACCAGAAGGGTCACCCATGGTGGACAGGTTTCAGCAGAGCTTCCAGACTGAGACAGATTAGGAAGGAAGACCCGGCAATCTACTGCCTAAAATGAGCTGTTTTGGTTACATAGTACTGCTCTGGTAGCATAATGCCTAAGGCACTTGACTGCTAACCAGAAGGCTGGCAGTTCAAACACACCAGCCACTCCTCAGAAGGAAGGTTGGGCATCTACTTCCATAGTGATACTGCCTCAGAAACCCAAGGAGGGGTAGCTATGAGTCGGGTCCAACTTCACAGTATAAAACAACAACAGTGCCGCTCTGACAGGAATATACCACAAATGGGATGGCTTGAACAAACAGGAGTTTATTCTCACAATTTGGAAGCTTTAAGTCCAAGTTCAAAGTGCCAGACTCTAGGGGCTGGATGAAAGCCCCTCAGTCTTGGGCTTCAGCTCTGCCTCCTGCTCCCAGCCCACTGAAGCTGGAGGCTTTTCTTCATTCAGCTGCTGGCTGCTGAGGCTGACGAGCCCAAGGTTGACAAGTAATAAGGCACAGTCCTGATGTTACCAAAGTATACAGTAGGCCATTAATTCAAGTCCATTGAAAGTCCCAAGGTCAGCAGAGCATGGCAGGCTGCCGAACAATGACATGGCTATGTGCAGGGTTGAGGTGTGTCATAAGGTAGAGACCATTCCCAAAGATGCTTCTTACATACAGGAAGCAGACCATATCCCTAAGGCAGCTACTCAGCTCCTCACAGTAGATTCCACCATGGAGTTGGTTACCATTCTCATCATGGGGAATATTACCACCAGCCACCCAGCCACTCAACCAGGCCCAGCCAAGTTGACACACAACCTTAACTACCACATTAGCTAATGAATTTTTTTATTAATCACAGCAGAACATTGTTTGACATGCTTGCATCAAAAGAAGATGACACAAAGTTACTGCACAAAAAAAGATTGATCAACATTCGGCATTTCAGGAGGTAGTATATAATCAAGAACTGATGGCACTGAAGGAAGGAGTCTAAGCTGCACTGAAGGAATTGGTGCAAAAAAGGCTCCAAAAATCAACAGACTACTAATTAAGATATTTCAATGAACAGATGCAATGTTGGAAACATCCACTTGTCTATGCAAAGGAAATTGGAAGATTTCCTGGCCAACTGACTGGGAGAAATCCATATTTGTGCCCATTCTAAAGAAAGATGACTCAAGATAATGCAGAAATACAGAAATGATCAATAATATCATTAATATCACACACAAGTAAAATTTTGCTGAAGCTAATTCAAAAATATTTGCAGCAGTACATCAACAGAGAATTGCCAGAAACCCAAGCCAGATTCAGAAGAGGATATGTAACAAGGGATATCATTGTTGATGTCAAATGGATCTTGGCTAAAATCAGAAAATACCAGAAAGATGTTTACTTGTGTTTTTTTGACTTTGCAAAGGCATTCAATTGTATGGATCATAAAAAATATGGATAACATTTCAAAGAATGGGGATTCCAGAACCCTTAATTGTGCTCATGCAGAACTTTGTCATAGACCATGAGACAGTTGTTCAAAAAGAATCAGGGAACATTACATGCTTTAAAATTAGAAAAGGTGTGCATCACAGTTGTGTTGTAACCTTTCAGCATACTTATTCCATCTGTGTGCTGAGCAAATAATCTGAGAAGCTGAACTATACAAAGAAGAATGTGGTATTAGGATTGGACAAAGACTTATTAACAATTGGCAATACGCACATGACACAACCTTGCTTACTGAAAATGAACATGACTTGAAGCACTTGCTGATGAAGATCAAAGACTACAGTCTGCAGTATAGATTACACCTCAACATAAAGAAAGCAAAAATCTTCACAACTGGACCAATAAGCAATAGCACAATAAATGGAGAAAAGATTGAAGTTGTCAAATAATTCATTTTACTTGAATCCATAATCAACACCAATGGAAGCAGCAGTTAAGAAATCAGACATTGTATCACACTGGGCAAATCTGCTGCAAAAGACTTTTTTAAAGTATTGAAAAGCTTTAAAAAATGTTATGAGGACTAAGATGCAGCTGACCCAAGCCATGGTATTTTCAGTTGCTTCATATTCATATAAAAGCTGTACAATGAATAAGGAAGAACAAAGAAAAATTGCAGGCTTTGAATTATGATGTTGGTGAAGAATATTAAATATACCATGGACTAACAGAAGAATGCCACTCCTTGGAAGGAAGGTTGGGCAATCCTACTTTTGTAGTGATACCGCCTCAGAAACCCAAGGAGGGGTCGCTATGAGTTGGGGCCGACTCGACGGCACATAACAACAACAACAGAAGAATGAACAAATTGGAAGAAATATAGCCAGAATGCTCCTTAGGAGGAAGGAGAGTGAGACTTCCTCTCAAGTATTTCGGATATGTTATCAGGAAGAACCAATCCCTGAAGAAAGACATCATGCTTGGTAAAAATGCTTCAGCAAAAATGCTGAAGACCCTCAGTGAGTTGGATTTACACAGGGGCTACAACAGTGGGCTCAAATGGAGGAAGGACTATGAGAATAGTAGAGGATCACACAGTTTTTTGTTTTGTTGTACATAGGGTCGCTAGGAGCCAAAACCAACTCAATGGCACCAAACAACAACAACAAAAAACATTGTGTGTATGTGTATGTATATAAATGGCAGAGGTCAAGAGGAATCATCTCAAGAACTTTCTCCACCTTTTATTAGGAGGTATTATTATAGCCATGAAAATATGACAGCATGTTTTGACTTAATGCTGTCATTGCAACAAGTCTGGGAAAAGCAGTCTTGTTTTGACACTTACATTCACTTCTTACAACTAGAAGCCAGATTTTGATTTAATCATCTTATGGTTGTCTAAT
Organism: Orycteropus afer afer; assembly: GCF_000298275.1. Lineage (NCBI taxonomy): Eukaryota > Metazoa > Chordata > Mammalia > Tubulidentata > Orycteropodidae > Orycteropus > Orycteropus afer. Next base: position 3,465,949 of record NW_006921615.1, read on the forward strand.
TTTAAACTATTTTAGAGATGAGAGTTCTTTTATCATAGCAAGATATTGCTTCACATCAAAGTAACCAGTTTCCAAAAATACTTCAGTAGCTGTGCTTGACAATTTAAAATGTCAATTTGAAGAATTCCCTACTGGTCATT
>NW_006921615.1:3466218-3470804 GCF_000298275.1 Orycteropus afer afer
TAAAAAACTTAGTAATTACCAACAAAGAGAGAAAACTCAAAGGGAAAATATCAACCTTAGAAAGTAAAGTTCTAAAGTCAGGAAACTTTCAATGTAATATATTTGTTCTGTTGAAAATGACAATGTCATAGTCCAGAAGTAAAGTGAAAGGGGACTTGGTTGTCAAAATCAATCATGTGACCATAGCTTGGTCATTGAGCCATGTGAAGAACAATTGCCTCGTTGGCAAATAGTTGTAATAGCAGTACTCACCTCATTGAGTTCCTATATGCAACAAAAGAGATGTGTGCATGAAATATTCAGGGGAGGGTTGAGTGTGCATAGCTGACCTCGGTCAGGATTGGAAAGTCTCTCTTTCTACCCAATTAGACCTCAGTGTCCCTTTTTAATTGTCATTTCCCCTCCTGTTGTCTTACTTGCTGCTAAATCCCCAGGACTTAGAATACTACTTGCCACTTTAGTAAGTGTATGGAAGCAGCAGTTAAGAAGCACCTGTGGAAGGTAGGAAGGTGGGCAGGTTGGTTCTTTCTCTGTCTTATTTTCCTAGTGTCCATCTCTCTCTCGCTCTTGCTCTCACTCTATCTCCCTCTCAATGCCTAGTCCCTTCAGACTGACTCCTTAGTACCACCTGCTTAGCTCTTGGTTTCTGTTTCAGTCATGAATTATTGTCTCAAGGGTCAGCCCTCTGGATATCAAGTATTACAAACCTCAAGTAGTCCCAGGTCAAGGCCATGCTCTTCAGAACTGCCCCATCTCCACATCTGCCCTGCATACCCTTGATTGGGCAAAGAGCTACTACACTATACAAGTGCAAGACATATTATTGTCATTGCAGCCAGAAAAAGTGAAATGTCAGAGTGTGGTAGTCAGTAATGCTCATTACTAAATATTCTTAGATCTCTGTCTTTCCAGGAACATAAAAGAATTATACTTCCCTGCCTTGGAGGTAGGTATGGCCATATTAGTTTCCTAGTGCATGCAGCTGTAACAAAATAAGACAATAAATTGGGTAGCTTCTAAGAACAGAAATTTATTGGATCACAGTTCTAGAGGTTGGCAGTCCAAATTCAGGGCATTGCTAGGGCTATACTCTTTCCAAAAGCTCTAGGAAAGATCTTTTTCCTTGTCTCTCTCAGCTTCTAGTAGATCTAGGTTTCCTTGGATTGAAGATGTATCATCACATGGTATTTTCCCATTCTCTGTCTCTTGCTCTCTTCTCCTCTTCCATAGGACACCACTCACTGAATTAAGACCTATCCTTTAAAACATCTTATTTCCAAACACGATCGTGTTCACATCAACCAGTAGTTTCCTAATGTCAACATATATTTTGGGAGGACACAATTCAAACCATAATAGTGTCTATGTGCATTGCTTTGACCAATGTGAACAGGAAAGAATGTATTACTTCTGAACCCAAACCTTCAGAGCCATAGCAGGATTTCCCATGTCGCTTTTTCCTTGTCTTGGTGAATGTGGAAGCAGGAGTCCTAAGAAAAATGTTAATATTGCCATTATGGGGGTAATACTCTTTCATCCAAGTCAAGAATACTAAACTGCTTCCCGGATCTTCTTAACCCTGAACATAAGGCCAATGTTCCATCACGGGAAGCATCCGACTCAAGTACAACTTTCCTTTAAAGTCCTCAAATTGGGAGATCTTCTGATGCTCATACTTTTCTTTCTCTGGAGAGGCTAGTAATTCATATAATTTGAGAACAAAGCTGAATGATTATCAAGTAGAATGATGTTTCTGTATACTGTTTATCTCAGAGATTACCAAACAGAGGGTTTAAATTTGATTTGCAAAGCTGGACTTTGAGGTTTATATATGGAATGAAACTTTATTTGTTGGTTACTAGAGATGGGAGGGGAGTCGTGGGAACACTGCAAGGTAAGTGGAGACAAGTATTAATTTGGGAGAAGAGAAGGGCAATGTACCAAAAGTGAGTGATCAACATGGTGGCACTGAAGAAGAGGAGGACATAGAGAGGTACACAGGAGGGACAGGCAATGACAATGAACCCTTTTGCATGTACAGTATCATGTTGTCAGTGATGGCAAGCATTGATCTATGGGTGGATAGGTGTGTAAACAGGCTGAATGATCAGCTATGTATAGGCAGGGGGGAGTGTGCCAATGCCCAAGTATAGGGTTGCCAGATGATGTTTTCTACATGTGTATTTGTATGTGCTATAAGAATATCCAGGTTTATAGTAGAGCTGACAATGCGGCAAGGTTGTGCTGGCTTCTTGGCCACAGACAGCTACTCTGAGGGAGTGAGCAGTCAGACCCGTGGGCTCAGGACCATGGTCTTGGGGTACATCAAGCTCAATTGGTATAACGTACTACACAAGAACATTGTTTTATATCCTAGTTTGGTGAGTAGTGAGTAGGGTCTTAAGAGCTTACAAGCGGCCATCTAGATGCAACTGTGGGTCTCTCTTTGTCCAGTGCAAAGAATAATAAAGAAAACAAAAGATGCTTGGAAACTATTGTTAGGAAGTGGGAAGAGAGCTGTTACATTGTGGGGAATTGCAGTCAATGTCATGAAACAAAATGTGTATGAACTGCTGTATGGAAAATGAATTTATTCTGTAAATTTTTACCCAAATCACAATAAAAATTGAAAAAAACAACAAAAAAAGCTAGACTTTGAGTTTTCCACTTGCAGAATTTAGATACAATTTTGTAAAAATTTTGTAAAATGCTTTAAAAATAAAGGAGATGTATTATGACCAGAAACTCAGATGAACTATATAGCTATTAATGCCAAAGGAGGAGAGAAGAAGAAAACTCAAAAGCTGTACAAAAACCAAACACATTATTGCACAGATGAACATAGACACATACACACATACAGCCTCTTATATATAGCTTTTCTATTAAGTAGGGAAAAAAAACCCTAAAAAGTATGTTGACAAAAAGGGGAGAAAAAACAGATGAAGTGCTAGGCCATTCTAATTATGATCTTGTCAAATGGGCACATTTTTTTGGGGAAAAATTATTGATTCCTTTATGCTTGACTCCTTCAAAGTATCTTTTGAGTTAGGTTATGACAAAAGATATAAAAATAAAGTTAATAATAACATTGAAATAAAAGTTAGGTTCAAAGAAAATATAAGAATATAAATACACTCACAGAAAGGGTCAACATACCTGTGATTACATGTCAAATGTGGCTATACATTTCCTAAAGGCCAAGGCAAAACTTCACCATGACAGTTGTGTAGCTTTCAGGAAAGCCTAATGGTTTCCTAGTTTTGAAGGCTGAAAAACAATTCCCTATGTGCTACTTTGTATGAACAAAACACAGCATAAAATGGATAATGCTTTTGGGAGGATGAGTTATTTTATCCCTACTCCTGCAAAAGAGAGAAACACTGATAGGAAAAAAAAAAGGGGGGGGGGAGGGGAACAATGTCTAAATAGGCAGTTCACAGAAAGAAAAACTTTAATAAGTTCCTAATAGATGAGCAAACTCTCTAGAAATAAGGAAAATACAATTTGAATCTTCAATAAAATATAATTCTATAATCAAATTGGAAAAACTGAAAAATTACATAATGACAAATGCTGATGAAGTTGTAGAGAAATAGAGCCCCTAATGCCTTGCTGATGGGAATATATAATCTAAATCTGCTCTTTGGCAAACTAATCACTAATTTACTAATGTTAAATGTGCATATACCCTACCCTCCAATCCTGCCTTTCTACTACGAGGTATATCCTCAATTAATCACTCAGGTCCTCAAGAAAAGAGACAGGTTGAAATTCACAGCAGAGCTATCACTGTTAGTGGAGTTACAAGTATAAGAATATGACAGCATATTATTGAGCAGAAAAAGCAATGACTTATTCATGTGCAACAATACAGATAGACCTTTAAAAACAACACTGAATAGGAAAATTTAGAAATAGGAATGTATTTATACTTCAGTATCGTTTTTGTAACTTAAACACTCTAAATACCAAATTTTTCAAAGTTTCTCTTCATGTGTATGTGTGTATATATTAAAATAATAGTGAAAGAACATAAATAACATACTTTAGATATACTATTGAAGCAGTCCATGGTGGTGGGGTTATAAGATAAAGGACAAAAAATAATAAAGGGAAAAAAAAAGGAAATTGAGTGGATTGTCTGTGTATTGATGATGACTATTTAAAATGTCATGAACTGGACACTGTCATCTTAAATTTTCTTAAATGAGGTTCATATGTTTGAAAAATTAACCTTTAAAAATTAAGAAAAACAAAATTAAGATGTGGAAAACAACCATAAAAATACCAACTTTGTGTGTGTGTGTGTGTGCTTTGGGTGCAGATTTACAGAGTAGAATTTGTTTTACATTCAACAGTTCATGTACATTTGGTTTTACCACTCGATTACCATCCCCAACCCTAATCCACGCTCCTCCTCTCCCTTCCCTGTGACCCCCCCCCATCCCTGTGCCCTCCTTAGTTATGCACTCCTGTCTGTCCACCTTTCCCTCCAGGTGAATGCTGCCCCTCTGGTGCCCCATGGCCAATGGCTCCAAGGGATGTAACTCCATAGGGTAGGTGGGTGCATCACCCTGGGTTGG
>NW_006921615.1:3471538-3480961 GCF_000298275.1 Orycteropus afer afer
CATGCTGGTTACAGACTCTTTCCATACTGTCCCTCCCCTTACCCAACTCAGCCCCCAACTAGTCCTAAATTTTCTACTCTTCTTCCCTCTGATCCCCGGTAACCTACAAAGTAAGTTCCCTTCCCTAAGAAAACCCTTCTTTGACTTTTTACAGTAATAGGCTCATACAATATTTGTCCTTCTGCAATTGACTTATTTTACTCAACATAATGTCCTCCAGATTCATCCACAATGTGAGGTGATTTGCATATCCATCATTGTTCTTTAATGTAGCATAGTATTCCATTGTGTGAATGTACCATATTTTGGTTATCCATTCATCTGTTAATGGTCATTTAGGTTGTTTCCATCTCTTTGCTGTAGTGAATTGTGCTGCGGTGAACATGGGTATGCATATGTCTGTCCGTGTCCTGTCTCTCATCTCTTTGGGATATATTCCTAGTAAAGGAATTACTGGTTCAAATGGTATTTTTATTTTCAGTTTTTTAAAGAAACACCATACCATTTTCCACAATGGTTGTACCATTTTACAGTCTCACCAGCAGTGTATGAGAGTTCCAATCATTCTGCAACCTTGCCAGCATCTGTTATTTTCTGTCTTGTTGAATTTTGCTATTACTGCTGGGGTGAGGTGGTATCTCATTGTTGTTTTGATTTGCGTCTCTCTAATGGCTAATGATCGTGAGCAATTCCTCATGTGTTTGTTGGCTGCCTGTATATCATCTTTAGTAAAGTGTCTGTTTATGTCCTTTGCCATTTTTGAATTAGATTGTTTGTCTTTTTGGTGTTGAGGTGTTGAAGCTTTCTATAAATTTTGGAGATAAGTCCTTTGTCAGATAGGTCATAGGCAAGCAAATATTATCTCCCAATCTGTAGGTTCTTTCTTACCCTTTTGGAGAAGTCTTTCTATGTGCATAAGAATGTAATTTTTTAAAGGTCCTAGTCATCCAGTTTCTCTTCCACCTCCTGTGCATTCTGGATTATGCTTGATGGTGAAATTATGCCATAAATTAGGGCCCCTAAATTTGCCCCTATTTTATCTTTGATGAACTTTATAGTTTGAGGTTTTACATTTAAGCCATTGATCCAACTTGAGTTTGTTTTGGGGTATGGAGTGCGGTATAGGTCTTGTTTCATTTTCTCTAGGTGAATATCCAATTTTGCCAGCACCATTTGTTAAAGAGGCTATCTCTTCCCCATTTAATGGGTTTTGGTCCTTTGTCAAAGATTAGCTGTCCATAGATGGATGGCTCTATTTCTGGTTTTTAGATTCTGTTACATTGGTCTGTCTATAATTATACCAGTTCCCTGCTGTTTTGAATACTGTGGCTGTATAGTAGGCTTTTAGATCTGAGAGAACTCCCACATTGTTTTTCTTCTTCTTCAGTAGCGCTTTGCTTATCCGAGGTCTCTTTCCTTTCCATAGGAAGTTAGTAATTGGTTTTTCTATATCCTTAAAAAAATGTTGATAGTATCTGAATCAAGATTGCATTAAATGTGTAGATCGCTTTGGGTAGTGTTGACATTTTCACAATATTCATTCCTCCTGTCAATGAACAAGGCAGGTTCTTCCATTTATGTAGATCCCTTGTAGTTTCTTGAAGTAGTATTTTATAGTTTTTTTTGTATAGGTCTTTTGTGTATCTGGTAGAATTTATTCCTAAATATTTTTTCTTTTTGGTAGCTACTGTAATTGATATTGTTTTCCTTATTTCTTTTTCAGAGGGCTTTTTGCTGATGTAGAGGAATCCAACTGATTTTTGTATGTTGACTTTTTGTCCTGCCTCCTGCCACTTTGCTGAGCCTCTCTATTAGTTCCAGTAGTTTTTTGCTGAGTCTCTTGGGTTTTCTATGTATAGGATAATGTTATCCGCAAATAGAGATAGCTTTACTTCCTCTTTGCCGATTTGGATATGTTTTTATTTCTCTTTCTAGCCTTATTGCCCTGGCTAAGACTTTCAATACAATGTTAAATAGAAGTGGTGGTAGAGGGCATCATTGTCTGGTTCCTGTTCATAAAGGGAATGCTTTGACAGAACTTTCCATGGAGTTCTCAGGTCTTTAATCTTTACAGAAGCAAGTCACCAGGACTTTTGACAGAACTTTCCATGGGGTTCTCTTGTCTTTAATCTTTACAGAAGCAAGTCACCAGGACTTTCTCCCACAGTACTCTTGGGTGGATTTGAATCACTAACCTTTAGATTTGTAGTGTCACACAAGGATCTTTTGTACCACCCAGGAACCCCGCCACATAACAGGCACTCAATGCATGTCTGCAGAATGAATGAATTCACATTTAATAAGCATAATAATATTATTTCAGAAGATAATTCTTGGGAATAATCTGAAAATATGGGAGAGGTCTTTTCATCAAGTAAAAATTATTAAATATATCAGCTGACTCAGCCCTGAACATAGTATTCAAAATCATCATGATAATCACTACAACTGGAGATCAGTGTTTTTTGTACCTTGGTTTATAATATGGGTCAAAGTTTTCAGAATAGGAATTCAGATATTTATCCTCTCACCTAAAACTAAGAGCAAAGTTTACCCAAGCTGTTGCTCCATTCATGGCTGCATAAAAGGCATCATTCTCTTCTAAAGCTTGATGAATCTCATATTTGAATGTAGAGTGCAGGTTACTGACAACTGCAGAAAAGGAAAAAATCTACAGAATTCTTAATGAAGGGTCATTGCTATATCTACTAAGAACTTTTATCTCTGACTTTTAAAAATAAATTTTTTTATGCCTTAATGAGTGCCTACCAGTAAATCGTAATTTTAAATTTTTCATTATTAGTTTTGAATTATTTTGTATTTCTTCGAGTGCTGATTCATGCCTCAGGCATATATCTGGGAAAATGTAGCACTCCTTCCCTCTAACGTAGGAAGTAGGAAATAGACATGCTATCCCTCCTCTGCCTTCCCCCATCTTCTTATGGTATCCTGTTTCCAGTACACCACTGGAAGAGCTCACCTTTACACAAAGGTGATATAATGTGCAGTTGGTGGAATTTCAGGTTCCAAGGGGATATTCATGGGTGCATGTGTGGTGAGTGTGCCGACGTGCACAGGAACGGGGGGTGGGGGTTCATGTGTGGTAGGTGCCTGCATGTCTCCTTTCCCAGCCAGCAATCCCTGGACATACATAAGCAGTGTTCCTGGGAATTCATGTGTGGTGGATACATAAAAACCAGGTCTTATCAATATGTTTAAATATTTATTTATAGATCTAATTGATCGAATTTTGATGGGGAGAAAAACTAAGTTCTAGCATTGTTTTTGGAGACTACTGAGTGGAAAAAAAAAGGTGAACCATTTTTTAAATTACCATATAAGTCTGTGGATAAAACCGGACCAGTGCAAACATTTGATTTATGTGCTTTGTTGTTGTTGTTGTTAACGTGAACATCGAGTAAAGGGGAATCAACTTATACAGGAATACAAAATATGGGGGAAATGTCTTTGTGATTAAATTGCTGGTTGAAAGGTGAGTGGGTCCAAACACTCAGAGGAGGAGGTGTTGAATCATTAGATTAAGCAGAATATATTGTTCTCAGAAATGACCTTCACAAAGAACTTTAGGTGATGATTGCATTAGTTGAAATGGCTCCAAGAAGGAAAAGTTGTTAATTTTGGAAAGATTTGATCAATGATGCTTTTCCTTACTCTCTGATGCTTCACCCAAGACCAATTATTCCTGTCTTAAAGACTTGAAATTTCTTATCAGATTCTTACATAGTGAAATGATCACCGTTTTATAGTGTGTAGAGGGCATTCAGGTTCCCTGATAGCACAGTGGTTAAGGACTGAGCTGCTAACTCAAAGCTTGGCAGTTCACACCCACCAGCTGCTCCACAGGAGAAAGATGTGACAATCTGCTTCAGTAAAGACTTACAGCCTTGGAAACTCTTTGGGGCAGTTCTATTCTGTCCTACAAGTTTGCTATGAGTCAGAATCAATCTGGTAGAAATGAATTACATGTTTCAGTTTTAGTAGGCTCTCACTTGTTGAATTTTGATTCTCTAAGTCAGCCTTTTGTCCACCTCTTTCTTCTACTTTTGCCCTAAAGCTTAATAAATTCAGAATCTGAAAAGTTTTAATTAAGTGAAATAACGGACACAATATGATATCTAGGCTGAGAGTTTCTGGTATTTCAGTGGTTCATTATAATTCTTTGTTTTCCTTTTATCTCATTTAAATCTCTTCTGATAAAGCATAAATCCATTGCTTATCACTCTTTCTTCAAAATTACCATTCATTCTTTCATTGAACAAATATTTATTGAATGTCCTTTATAGGCAAATTATATAGCAATTACACTCTTGTAAATATATTGTGATTTAAACTTGCTCATTGTAGTGGATACTGTGTTGAGTCACTAAGATCCCTCTTTAGGACCAAGGCACTTCTTCCACCAGCTGCTGGGAATATTGGCAACTGATAACACAGATGCATCCCTTTTGAGGAGGTGCCTTTGGTTGAAGTGAACTGCTTCATCCAAGCAGGCAATCTACTTCCGTAGTGATACTGTCTCAAAAACCCAAGGAGGGGTGGATATGAGTCAGGTCTGACTCGACAGCACATAACAACAACAATGCCTCTTCCCCAGGGCAGCCCAGTCCAATGACAGGTCAATGAGGAGATACAGAAGCCTGCCTCCTTGCACCAATTTTCAATAATTCTGAAGAGCCATCCTGGCTCCAGATTGAGCATTTTCCTCTATCCAGTCCTTATTCCCTTATATCATGCTGCAAATACCCTCCTGCTACAATCTCTCTGAGTCTGTTCACAGAGAACACAACGTAAAACATGGAATATCACCTGTCACAGTCATTCTTCACAGATACTCTACTGTTCCCATAATCTCAGATAGTACCCAGCAGCAGTACTGTGATTTTAGTTACCAAAATATCCATTGCTTATCAGATGTCAGCCATCAAATAAATAAATCTATATTTTTCACCAAAACTTTGCAGTCTAACTTATGGCATGTGAATGATTCCCAGTGCCAGATTGTGTGTAAAGGGAGTGATAGGTTAATGCTCTCTATTAGCTTCTTTTGGAAAACTCACTGAATCACTAACTGGTCCAGCAGAATGTTTTCTATGGACTTGTTCTCTTTAGCCCCAACTTTCTCATGTAGCTTTTTATGTTTCAGGTAGTTTAATTATAGATTGTTTCACCAGTCATGAAAGCAAACACTGATAACTAGCTAACTATTTCTCCTGTAAGTCTTTATTTATACAATGCAGATGAACTACATCATCTTGGACATTAGCCTTTGCACCATATGCTAAGATCAGCCAGCAAAAACAGGATAGGGTAAGAGGCCACCACATTGGAGGGGCTTTGCATAGGACAAACCTTTTAGCAGAGTTACTATTCACTTTATTTAGGCTCACATATGGTTATACCCTAGGAGCTCTGGTGGCACTGTGGTTAAAGCATTGGGCTGCTAACAAAAAGTCAGCAGTTTAAACCCACCAGCCTCTCTGCAGGAGAAAGATGAGGCAGTCTGCTTCTGTAAAGATTTATGGCCTTGGAAACCCTATGGAGCAGTTCTGCTCTGTCCTGTAGGGTCATTATGAGTCAAAATCAACTCATTGGTAATGTTTGTTGTTGTTGTTTGGTATGATTACCCTAAGTGGCATGAGCTGTTTGAAATCAGCTGCTAACCTAAAGGCTTATAAGGATAGCTAGCTAGCTGGATGATAGAGAAAGAGAGAGAGAGAGAGAGGTAGATAGAGAGATAAAAATCAGTATCATTGTATGCCAAATTTAGAGCCCTGTATAATTACTGACAAGGAGCTCTGGTGGTGCAGTGGTTAAGACATCTGGCTGCTAACCAGAGGGTCAGCAATTTAAACCCACCAGCTGCTCTGAGGGAGAAAGGTGAGGCAATCCACTTCCATGAAGATTTATAGCCTTGGAAACCCAATGGGTCACTATGAGTCCGAATAAACTTGATAGCGGGGGTTTTATAATTACTGGCATTAAGCTGGTATTCCTGAAAACAAAAGGAAAATTGTAAATTGTATCATTCATATTTTGTCCTAAAAGCACACCATTCTTCAATAAAGCAAAGTGTGTTAGATTGGGTTCTCTAGAGAAACACAAAAACCAACAAAGCGTATATATATAGAGAGAGAGAGAGAGAGAGAGAGAGAGAGAGAGAAATTTATCTTAGGAAAATGGCTCACAAACGTATAGAAGCTGGCAAGTTCAAAGTCCCTGGAGGAAACTTCAGGCTGGTGGCAGCCTTAGCTTCCGCAAGCCCAGGGGGCCAAGAAATTCAAGGCTGGCAGGCAGTACAGTGGTTGTTGACTCCAACAAAGATGAATCCAAGATCTCCGGGCCAAGCGGTGGGCTGCTCACTCACAGAAGTTTGTAGTCTGCACACCAGGGTTCCAATCCCTCAAAGAATGTGTCTCTTCCCAGGATGTCCCTGGATATCTTGGAAGCAGGCCACACCCCTAGGGAAACTCCCCTTGGGCAGACTGGCCACTCAGAACACAGTCATCTGATCCCATCATGGGAACAACTACACAGAACTGGGGTCCAGCCAAGTTGACACACAGCTCCAACTATCACACAAAGATTTTCCTGATACTTTCCTTTGATAAGGACAATTTATCTGAAATATGGAAGTCAGTATTTTTATGACATCTAACAAGAGTAAAAACAGGTCTCATAGGAAAATTATTTTTAAAATTTTCCTTAATGAAGGCATAATGCTTAAATCCAACTCAATAGAAGCAGTTTTCTAGAAAAATAAGAAAATATGTGGTCAACAGCCACAGCTTACTGATAGTCTACCATGTAGAATAAGGATGTCAGGAACACAACTCATTACCTGGCCCAGCACTGTCTTCACCCCTACTGTCCTCACACCTACTAGGGTATGCTGGCAGATAATAGAACTCTTTTCTGCCTAGGCCAAACTGAGCTCAAATCCATTTCAAAACAATGCCCTTGACCATCACTATAGATGGAATAAAGTGGGCAAAAGTTAAGTTTATTTGTCGTCTTGGACCGGGTTCTCTAAAATCTCAATCTGAGCTTCAGAGAGTACCCAAGCCCATGAACTTATAAATGGCATTATAGATGTAAGTCTCCGCCTCATTTTCTTAGCTCTGCAATAACAACATACTATAAAAGTGAGTGAATTTAAAGAACAGAAATTCATTGTTTCCCAGTTCTAGAGACTAGAAATCTAAATTAGGATATTAACTATGTTGATTCCTTCTGGGAGTTCTGAGGGAGGAGCAGTTCCATGCCTCTCGCCCAGTTTGTGGTAGCTCCCTGAAATCTTTGGCATTCCTTGGCTTGTGGATGCATTTCCACAAGGATTCGTCCTCTGTATGTCTCTGTGTCTGTTCTCTGCATTTATAAGACAGCACTCAGCTTGGATTAGGACTCTTATCTATGCCAGGGTGATCCCATGTTAACCTGACTGGCGACATCTCTAAGACCCTGTTTCCAAAGAAATCACACTTGGAGGTACAGGAGTTAAGATCTCATGGTTTTTTTTGGGAAACATAATTCAATACATAACAGTCTCTAAGTACATCTTTCTAAGGAGCAACTTCAGAGCTTTCAACCCTTTCTCAATAGAATCTGTGAAAGGATCACTGGGAGAAATGTGTTGAGCATGGATCTTTTAAACAATTCTCCTTCGATATTTCTGTCAAGACCTCATAAAAGGTGACCAGCAAACAGTTCAAAGCTATAATCTCTGACAAGGGCCTGAACTCAGCATTCCATGCTGCTGATTAAAGGAAGGGCAATATGCTCTAGTGATCAAAGCACACAGTTGGTCTGAAGCACTCTTGTAAGAACTAAAAGCCTTACCTAGGAGGCACCTGAACCCACCTGCTTGTGCAAAACAGCATAGGAGGAGCTTCTGCACAGCCAATCAAAAAAATATCTCAAGGGTCTACTCTGCAGAAAAATGAGGACACAGTGTTAAATAGGATTCCTATCCAGAAAGGGGCTTATTCTAGTGATTATATAATAACTAATTACTATTTGTGTCATTTGCAGTGAAGGAGAAGATGGTTGGAAATATCCTTAAAAATGGTCTGAGTAAGGGAGAAGCCAAAGATGGCTACTTATTCAGACACGCTATAAAATACCCATACAACAAAGTCTCAAGAAACCAAGTGAAACAGATACAAGCAACAGCCTTGGAAGCAAGAGCATCAGATGGAAGACAGCAGCATTAGCACCAAGTGGAAGGAGAGACTGAGCAAAAACAGTGGACAAGGAAACTATTGGATCATTGGTGCCTGGCCAGCCAACCTGGCACTGTGTAGCCATCTTGACGCAATGCAGGCAGTGTCCTCAGATGAGGAGCACAGGAAGACAACTCCATAGAATTCACAACAGGTGACAGAGATACTGTGTAAACAAACCTGGAATGATACAAGATGAGCAGGATCAAGCCAGATCTAAAAAGAGAAAATATAGGAAGGCAGGGAAAAACTCCAATTATCCTGGCAACCACAGAGCAGGGAGACAGCCAGGAACTAGGGATGGGACTACTTACCAGCAGTGGTGCCTGATCATTTGATCAGGAAATGGTCACTGATTAATGAAACTATAGACTAACAACTAGAGATCTCCCACCCAGCCAGTCTCAATCCTACTCCCTCCACCTCATATTTATTCTGGCCAAGCCCCAATGACTTTGTGCAGGCTGTCAGAAGTGCTCCTGAACACACATCCAACAACAGTTATGTGAGCTTACCACACCCTCCATTTAGCAATTGACAGCATGATTCCACACTGCCCCATAGGTGACCAGCAGCACACTCTGTTCCTCTTGTCCAACAATCAGTGGTATGTGCCCCACATTGGTCAGTCAGAGACCAGAAACAACCTCCTTTGCCTCCTGCCTCGTGGTAGGCAGCACACTCTCACATCTCTACTCTGGCAACTGGGTGTGCACTCCCTATGTTGCATGCTGGGCATGCAGTCAAGCAGGCACCATCCACTTGCCAGCAATCACCCAGTGCACCCCAACAAGTGCCACTTGCACTCCTGGCCAGCAGCAAGCAGACAATTCCATTAACCTCACCCAAAAGCTATCCCCCACCTAGACAGTTCCTGCAGGCTGCCCACACATGCACTGAGACCCCTTAATTTCTTTCCACCTACTGAGATGCAATTCATGTATGCACAAAGGGCCTCTCCTGTCCATTTGGGTAGCACTGTCTCTCTGTGGCCACAAAGACATCCTGCCCTGCTCTCAAGTGAACACACTAACTAGTAGCACCAATCTGGAAGGACCACATGTCCCACAAGAGCTTTGGAGGGACTTTGACCACCCAACACTTGGTGTCTCACATCCAGGAAAGGACTAGCTCTCACATCTCCACTTACTCCTGTAAGAAAAGACATTCCTGAGGGGAGTTC
>NW_006921615.1:3484601-3486755 GCF_000298275.1 Orycteropus afer afer
AAAAAAAAAGAAAAAGGAAAGGCATTCCTGCCTAATAACAGAGGACTCCCATGTGAGTGTGACCAACATACCTACTAGTGAGAGGAGATCACACCAAGCCAACTAACACCACAAAGTCATACGTAAACTAGTACCGCAAGACAACAATTAAAATAATACAGTAATACAAAGATATGCTAAAGAGAAGCAGCAAAGCTCCTGATATGTCAAAACAATACAAACAAAGGACAAAACAAATAAACATACAATCAATAAAGAAATGTAAATAAGTAAAATGACACCTTGATGTCTTGGAGACAAAGATAATAAATCATATGAAAAATCAGGTTAAGATGGCTGAAGCAATAAGTAAAATAAAGGAGCAGAAAACCTTGCTGAGGAAGATCTAATAATAGAACTACCTGATAAGGAATTCAACATCAACATATTGATGGATCATATTTTTTTTCCATGTTATCCAGTATAGGCTCCTCAAAGAGGTCAAGAGAAATGCAGAAGGAAATCCAGGAGAATTAAGGAAAACAACACTAAAAACAAAATGATAAACTCAATAGACAAATAAAAACCATACAAAAACAACAACTAGAAATCCAGAAGATTAATAATAAAATTGCAGAAATAGACAATATCAAAAAAAAAAAAAAAGAAAAAGGAAAAAAACCTCACTGCCATTGAATCAGTTCTGACTCATATAGACCCCCATTGGTTTTCTAAAGTGGTAAATCTTTACAAAAGTAGATTGCCCCATTTTCCTTCCACAGAGTGGCTGGTGGGTTTGAACCACCAGCCTTCTGGTTAGCAAATACCTTAGGCACTGTGCCACCAGAGCTCCTTAGACAACTCAATGGAAGGGTACAAAAGTAGAAGTAAATCAGTTGAAGAAATAATCAGCAAAATAGAGAAGTCCCTTGATGATAATTTGTTTGAAGAACAATCAGAAAAATACTTAAGAAAAAAATTAAGAAAGCCTAAAGGATATGTAGGATAACCACAGGAGGAATAATTTGTGCATAATAGGTATTCTAGAAAAGGAAGAGAAAAAAAAGTAAAAGAGAATTTTTGAAGGCATATGGCAGAAAATTCCAAAATATTATGGAAGATAAGAAGTGTCCATCCAGGAAGCTCAACAAACCCTATACAGGATAGACTTCAAAAGAAATTCACCAAGGTATATGATAATCAAACTTTCCAAAACCAAAGACAAAGAATTATGAGAGCAGCTCATGAAAAGGGAAATATCACTTACAGAAGGACATCAATAAGACTGAACCCAGATTTCTTGTCAGAAATCATGCAAGCAAGAAAGCAATGGCATGACATATACAAAGTCCTGAAAGAATTGCTAACCAAGAATCTTATGTCCAGTAAAACTGTCTTTCAAACATGAGGGTGAAACTAGTACATTCCCATATAAGCAGAAATTAAAGGAATTTTGTAACCAGCACACCAAAGTACATCAGACAACAGCCTGAGATAAAGACACATATCATCAATCACATACCATGCCAGGTAAAGACTTCATAAAAGAAAATAAAGCTGTAAAGCTGATTACAAGATGTTAAGTTGTAAATGATGACAACTTAAGAAAAATAAATAGGATAATAGATGGTGTAGTTGTAGAACTTTCATATGGAGAAGAAGTCAAGGTGATTTCAAGATATAATAGACCATTTTAAATTTAGGAGGATAAAGGCAGAGAGATCCAGGTAAGAGGAGGGACCCAGGCCCCAACCCCCAAGTGGCAGGAAAAGCAGAGGGGAAAGGAAAGGAAAGCCAGGGCTTCCAGGAGAGAGCGAGTGAATGGCAGAGGGATCCAGGTAAGGGGAGTATAGAGAGGTTTCTAATAGCTAACGGAGACAAACTTGTGTGTTGGTTTGTCATACTGTGGTGGTGTGTTGCTGTGAGGCTTGAGGCTGTACCACCAGTGTTTCAAATGCCAACAGACTTGCAGATGATGCACAGGTTTTGGTGTGGCTTGCAGACTAAGACAGACTAGGAAGAAGGAAGAGGCCATCCACTTCTCAAAGAATTGCCCAGGGGAAACCTTATGAATAGCAGAGATACACTGTCTGTTACAATACTAGGCAACTATATGAATAGCCCAGAAACACTGTCTGCTATAATGTAGGAGGATGAGCCACTTAGGTCAGAAGG
>NW_006921615.1:3487205-3491275 GCF_000298275.1 Orycteropus afer afer
CAACCATATGATCTATGATGCTGCGAATGACAATTTGAAGAGCAATGGCGTGGCATTCATCATCACAAAGGATATTTCAAGATCTATCCTGAAGTACAATGCTGTCAATGATAGGATAGTATCCATACACCTACAAGGAAGACCAGTTAATACAACTTTTATTCAAATTTCTGCACCAAACACCAAAGCCAAAGATGAGGATATTGAAGATTTTTATCAACTTTTGCAGTCTGAAATTGACCGATCATGCAATCAAGATGTGGTACTTCTCACTGGTGACTGGAATGCAAAATTTGGAAACAAAGAAGAATCACCAGTAGTTGGAAAATTTGGCATTGGTGACAGAAGTGATGCTAGAAATCGCATGACAGAATTTTGCAAGACCAATGACTTAATCATTGCAAATAGCTTTTGGCAACAACACAAACAGCAGCTATACACATGGACTTCACTAGATGGAATACACAGGAATCAGATTGACTACATCTGTGGGAAGAGGAGATGGAAAAGCTGAATATCTTCAGCCAAAACAAAGCCAGGAGCTGATTGTGAAACAGACCATCAACAGCTCACATACAAGTTCAACTTGAAGTTGAAGACAATTAAAACAAGTCTATGAGAGCCAAAATATGATCTTGATAATATGCCTCCTGAATGTAGAGACCATGTAAAGAACAGATTTGATGCATTGATCACCAGTGACCAAAAACCAGAAGAATTGTGGGATGGCATCAAGAACATCATCCATGAAGAAAGCAAGAGGCCATTAAAAAGACAAGAAAAAAAAAAAGACCAAAACGGATGACAGAGAAGACTCTGAATCTTGTCCTTGAGCAGAAAGTACCCAAAGCAAATGGAAGAAATGACAAGAGAAAAGCTGACTAGAAGGTTACAAAGAGCAGCTTGAGCAGACAAAGCCAATTACTATAATTAAATGTACAAAGACCTGGATTTGGAATAGCAAAAGGGAAGAACAGGCTCACCATTTCTCAAACTGAAAGAACTGAGGAAAAAATTTAAGCCTTGAGTTGCAATATTGAAAGTTCTGCAGGCAAAATATTGATTGATGCAGGAAGGATCAAAAGAAGATGGAAGCAATACACAGAGTCACTGGACCAAAAAGAACTAGTAGATCTTCATACATTTCAGGAGGTGGCATATGATCAAGAACCAATGATATTGAAGGAAGAAGTTGAAGCTTCATTCATCAAATTCACTGAAGGAATTGCAGAAGAACAAGTCTCCAGGAATTGACAGAATACCCATTGAGATGTTTCAACAAACAGATGCCCCACTGGAGGCACTCACTCGGTTATGCCAACAGGTTTGGAAGACAGCTACTTGGACAGCAGACTGGAAGAGATCCATATTTTACAGATTCCAAAAAGGTTGATCACACAGAATGTGAAAATCATTGAACAATATCATTATTATCGCACACAAGTAAAATCTTACTGAAGATAATTTAAAAAACAGTTGCAGCAATATATTGACAGAGAACTTCCAGAGAGGTACAAGCTGGATTCAGAAGAGCATGTAGAACAAGGGATATCATTGCAGATATCAGATGGATCTTGGCTCAAAGCAGAGAACACCAGAAAGATGTTTACTTATATTTTATTGACTATGCAAAAGCATTTGATTGTGTGGATCATGACAAATTGTGGATAACATTGAGAAGAATGGGAATTCCAGAACACTTAATTTTGCTCATGATCAACCTGTACATAGACCAGGAGGCTGTCGTTCGAACAGAACAAGGGGACACTGCATGGTTTAAAATCAAGAAGGAAGTACATCAGGGTTGTGTCCTTTCACCACACTTATTCAATCTATATGCTGAGCAAATAATCTGAGAAGCTGGACTATGTGAAGAAGAACATGGCATTAAGATTGGAGGGAGAATCATTAACAACTTGCGATACACTGACGACACAACTTTGCTTGCTGAAAGTGAGGATGACTTGAGGCACTTACTAATGAAGATTGAAGAATACAGTCTGCAGTATGGATTACATCTCAATGTAAATAAAACAAAAATCTTCACAACTGGATCTATAAGCAGCATCATGATAAATGGAGAAAAGATTGAAGTTGTCAAAGACTTCACATTGCTTGGTTCTACAATCAACGCCAATGGAAGCAGCAGTCAGGACATCTGACAATGTATAGCACTGGGCAAGTCAGCTGCAAAAGACCTCTTTCAAGTGCTGAGAAGCAAAAATGTCCCCTTGAGGACTAGGGTGTGCCTGACACAAGCCATGATATTTTCAATCACCTCATATGCATGTGAGAGCTGAACAATGAATAAGGAAGACCGAAGAAGAATTGATACTTTTCAGATGTGGTGCTGGCAAAGGATGCTGAAAGTATCATGGACTGCTAAAAGAACTAACAAATCTATCCTGGAGGAAGTGCAGCCAGAATGCTCCTTGGAAGCGGGAATGACCAGACTTCATCTCATCTATTTTGGTCATGTTGTCAGAAGGGACCATTCCCTGGAGAAGGATGTCATGCTTGGTAAGATGGAGAATCAGCAAAAGAGGGGAAGACCCTCAACAAGATGAACTGACACAGTGGCTGTGGCAATGGGCTCAAGTATAGCAGGGATTGTGGAGCTGGCATGGGACTGGGCGGTGTTTCGTTCTGCTGTGCATAGGGTCGCTATGAGTTGAAGACAACTCAACGGCATCTAACAACAACAACAACAGAAGGCAAACTTCAAGGTAATAACAAAGAATATTAGTAAATCTACTCACCAAATTAAAGAAGAAAATTAAAAGACTCAGTAAACACAAAAACAATAGCAAATGATCAGAAAACAAAATCCATATCCAAAAAGATTTCAACGTAGAAAATTTAGAGGAACAAAGAAACTGTTAACACCACACACACACAAATTACAACAACATGGCAGCAGTGATTTTATACCCATTGATAATTACAAGGCAGAGAGTTGTAAAATAGATTAAAACAACATGATACATCAATATGTAGGAGCTCTGGTAGCATAGTGGCTAAAGCACTTGACTGCTAACCAGAAGGCTGGTGGTTCAAACCCACCAGCCATTCCTCTGAAGGAAGGTTGGACAATCCTACTTCTGTAGTGATACTGCCTCGGAAACCCAAGGAGGGGTCGCTATGGGTCGGGGTCGACTCAACGGCACATAACAACAACAACAACAACATCAGTATGTTGCCTACAAAAAACACATCACAGACATGAAGATATAAATAGGTTAAAAGTCAAAGGCTGGGGGAAAAAAATATACCAAACAGACAGTAACCAAGAGAGAGAACGAATGGCAATATTAATTTCTGATAGACTTTAAGTCAAAATACATTATAAGAGATAAAGAAGGGCATAAATAACGATTAAAGGATCAATTCACCAAGAAGGCATAACAATAATAAATACTTATGCACTCAATGCAGAGCTCCAAAATTTACAAAACAAACTCCAACAGAATTAAAAAGAGAAATACATAGTTGTTCAATAATAGTTTGGAGAACTTCACACAGCACTTTCAATGATGGACAGAATAATTACAAAGAAAATAAACAAATAGAAGATCTAAATGATACTGTTAATTAATTAGATCTCATAGGCATACAAAGGACACACAAATCAACAGCAGGACCATACACAATCTTGCCGGAAGAATGAATGAATCTGTGTTGGAAGACATACAGCCAGAATTCTCCTTTTAAGTGAGGATGGTGAAACGTTGTCTCTCATATTTTGATCATGTTATCAGGAGAGACCAATCCCTGGAGAAGGATATCATGCTTGGTAAAATAGAGGGCCAGCAAAAAATGAGGTAGACCTTCAATGAGATGGATTGACAGTGGCTGCAACAATGGGCTCTACATAGCAATAGTTGTGATGATGTGCACCACAAATTTGAGAGATAATATACTGGAAGATTCTAGGGTTAGACTGTGTAGATTTGTAGCCAACTGCTCCACTTACTTAGTTTTGTGATCTTGGGAAAGCAACTTAATACTCTGTGCCTCACTTTCCTCATGTGGTGATGTAGTGCCTAAGGCATTTGACTGCTAACCAGATG
>NW_006921615.1:3491560-3514174 GCF_000298275.1 Orycteropus afer afer
TTACTTGATATACAGTACGCAAATGTTAGCAATAATTTTTTGAGGAAAGCCAAAAGTAAAAGGGATTAAAACTAAAATTAACATCCAGAATAAATAAATAACCCCAACAGAAAGAGAAATAATTCAAAAAAAAAAAGTTTTAGAAATTAGAATTTAGTATTGCTAAATTAGTATTTTCACAGAACTTTGAAACTCTATTATAATCATAAAACAAGAATATAAAATCGGAGCAATCTCTAAATAAGGCTGTTAAAATTTATAGAATGGAACATAAAAGGACTCAGTTAAGATTTATAGAAAACCAGTAAAGAAGATCCACAACGGACTGCTGCTGATCAGTATGATCTGTTTTCTGTTGTCCCTATACCCATAGCTAGCTATGGTGACGTAATGCCTAATACATTTTACTGCTAACCAGAAGGCTAGCAGTTCAAACCCACCAGCCACTCTTCAGAAGGAAGATTGGGTAATCTACTTCTGTAGTGATGTTGTTGTTGTTGTTATGTGCTGTCGAGTGGGCCCTGACTCATAGCGACCCCTCCTTGGGTTGCCAAGGCAGTATCACTAGGGAAGTAGATTGCCCCACCTTCCTTCCGAGGAGTGGCTGGTGGGTTTGAGCTACCAGCCTTCTGGTTAGCAGTCAAGTGCCTTAGGCACTACGCACCTCGGAAACCCAAGGTGGGGTCGCTCTGAGTCGGATCTGACTTGACAGCAGTGAGTTTGGTTTTGGTATACCCACAGCTAAACTGCATTTCTCAGTAACCTTGCTGTTGATGTGGCCTGATCCCTGAATTCTAGTCCACAAAACTAGAATGGAATTGATGTGTAACCCTCCCAAGCCCAGCTCATAACAATCTGCCCTACAGAGGTTTTTGTTTTTTGTTTTGTAAGAACATTGCACAGTCATACAATAGCTAGTATTCAGAATAGCTGGAGTCTTAGTTATCTGTGTGGGAATGGCAGTGAACCAGTCTAAGGCAGGCAGAAGTATGTCAACAAGAACTTGGATTGCTAAACTAAGGAGTTTGCATTTGCCTAAAGGCTTGAGGATCTACTGAAATATTTGTTTTGTAAAGTAGTGAGTATAATAAACAGATTTGCATTTAGACAATCCACTCCTTTGGCTTGGTGAAGGATATCTAAGAAGGTAGGAGAGGTGAAGTGAAGTGAATGCTTGATGCAATTAGGGGACATATGTGATCACCCAGGTGAAAAGTGGTAAGGTTTGAATTAAGATAGTATCAGTGGGGTACAAAGTGAATAAATAGTCCAAAGATAATTTTGGTAGATAGAGTCAAAAAGTTTATTGGATGTGGGGAGATGAAATACCAGAGTAAGAAATAAAAATGGAAGCAGATGCCATTACATTTGAAGAGTGTGCTGTATTAATGCCCTATGGCCTTGATTTTAATTGTGTCCCCAGAAAAATATATTTTGAAGTCCTAATCCCTGTACCTGTAAATGTGACCCTTTATCGAAATAAAATATTATTATATGGAAATAAATCATTATACCAATGAAGTAATACTGAGGTGTGTTGTTGTTATGTGCCGTCGAGTTGGACCTGACTCATAGCGACCCTCCTTGGGTTTCAGAAGCAGTATCACTACGGAAGTAGATTGCCCCATCTTCCTTCTGAGGAGTGGCCAGTGGGTTTGAACTGCCAGCCTTCTGGTTAGCAGTCAAGTGCCTTAGGCACTATGCTACCAAATCACTGCTGATGAGTCGGTGCGGACCCATAGCAACCCCTCCTTGGGTCTCTGAGGTGGTATCTCTACAGAAGAAGGTTGACCAGTCTTCCTTCCAAGGAGTGGCTGGTGTGTTTGAACCACAAGCCTTCTGGTTAGCAGTCAAATGCCTTATGCACTACGCCACCAGAGCTTCTATACTGGGGTATGTTGTTGTTGTTGTTGTTGTTGTGTGCCGTCGAGTCGGACCCGACTCATAGCGACCCCTCCTTGGGTTTCCAAGGCAGTATCACTACGGAAGTAGATTGCCCCATTTTCCTTCCGAGGAGTGGCTGGTGGGTTTGAACCTCCAGCCTTCTGGTTAGCAGTCAAGTGCCGGGTATGGTGGGCCCTAAATCTAATCCCTTCTGCGTGGTGTTTTATAACAAGGGAAAACAGACACAGACTGATGCACACACACAGGGAGAAAATACCATGTAAAGGTCTGTCTATAAACCAAGGAATGCCAAGAAATGCTTAGGGCTGAAAGAAGGAAGGACCTTCCCCTAGAATGGACAGAACCTAGCTCTTCCAAGGCCCTGAATCCAGACTATTAGCCTCCAAGATTGTGAGACAATAGACTCTTTTTCTTTCCAAGCCACCCACTTGCAATATTTTTGTTATGGCAGCACTAGAAAACTAAAACAGGCCTCTGTTTTCTCTCAGAAGTTGTTGTTGTTATGTGCCATCAAGTCAGATCTGACTCATAGCGACCCCTCCTTGGGTTCTGAAGTGGTATCACTATGGACGTAGATTGCCCAACCTTCCTTCTGAGGAGTGGCTGGTGGGTTTGAACCGCCAGCCTTCTGGTTAGCAGTCAAGTGCCTTAAGCACTACGTTACCAGTTTTGTTATTAGTGTCCTCAACACCATCACACCTTACATTCCATCCATTTCAGACTATTTCTGGCTGTTTCATTTATCTCTGACCTTGCAGGTGTTGCTTTCACCATCTGGAATGTGCAATACCCTGCTCCTCTTAACAATCTATAAAACTCCTAAACTTCATCCTGCATCAGGCAACACGTCTTCCATGAAACTGCTCTCACATTTCCAGACAAGCCTTTCACACCTCCTTTGGGCTCTCCTTGTTCCACATGCCTTCTCTCATGTAGGGCTTATGAAGATATGACCTTCATGTTCATTTGAGGTCCCTGTAGCTAGATAAAGAGCTCACTGCTAATAGGGATTCTTCTCATCTTTGTGTGTCTAATTGCTGTTGTTGTTATTTGCTATCGAGTCAGACTCGACTCATAGTGACCCCTCCTTGGGTTTTTGAAGCGGTATCACTACAGAAGTAGATTGCCCAACCTTCCTTCTGAGGAGTGACTGGTGGGTTTGAGCAGAGAACCAAATATAATAGATACTCAGTAGATGTTTGGTAAATGAGGTCATTTATTAATGAGAATAAAGGGGGCAGGAAAAAGGTGTGAATCATGAAATAGTACTAGCAGCCCCTCCATTCTCATAAGAAGAATGGAGAGAGTTGAGAGGCAATACCTGAAAGGACTGACACCATTGAAATGCCATAATTAAGATTGGGAATAACACCTATGTACCAATTCACACAGTTGGGTGATTCCTATTCTTTTCATTGCTTCAAAATTTATCCATTTTCTTATAAGAAAACTCTACTTAAGAGAAGGAGCATGTACATAGACATGCATTAAGGATGTGGGGAGTGGAGGAGAGGAAAAAAAAGAACCACTGGTTTTCAGAATAGTACCTGTACATCATACTCAAGTAAACATCACCCTCATATTCACATATGAAATGAATTATGAGTATTTTTAACTCTCAGGATGTATCTAGTTTTCCATTAGTTGTGTGGTCTAGACTTCCTGATGTTTACCCAATACAAGTCCTGTCCTTCTTCTTAAAATCATAATCCCAGTTTTATTTTGAGGGACAATGAGAGAGGCTGAAAGGCCACATTTCCTATCTTCCAGCAGAGCTGGATGCTGCCATTTTAGTTCTAATTGGTGAGATTTCCATAAAAGTGTGGCATGGGACTTCCCATTGGCTCTTCAAAAAGAGCTGATGTGGCTAAATTTGACCCTTTTTCCTTCCTTCTTTTTTACATCTTCTGGCCTTGTGCCTGATGACTACAGCAGCTATATTGGAACATGAGGTAACTTTGAATTTGGCAGCTAGCTAAAGAAAGGAAGAACATAAATATATTATGCATCTGAGTCCCTGAACACCAAAGAACCAAATACCAACACTGAACTGCCCACTTCTGAACTGATTTTCTTTAAAAACATCTAAACATCTTTATGTTTAGACCGTTGTTATTCTGGGTTTTCTGTTAAAAATAACAAAGTCAAGTACTAACTAGTATAGTTTGCCTTCTGGTAACTAACATAAGTGTCCTAATAATTTTTAATCTGACTTTCCTGTAGCTGCTATAGTTTAGTTTAATGTATGCTTGGAAAGGTACAAATTTTCATCTAAATGGAAAGTTAAGGAAATGCTATGTAACTGAAATTGGACCAAACATGGGTCCCTGCCCGGTGCGCAGTCAGGCCAAAACTGTTTATATACTGAGTGATTAAGAGGAAAGAAAATTATTTATTGCAAAGTGGCAATGCAAGGAGACAGGAGTCTTTACCCAAATCTGACTCCCCAAATCTCAATCAAATTACAGTTTTTGTAAGTTTCAGGAGAGAGCATTATGCATATTCATAAAAATTTCAGGAATTTGGGCATGAAATAGTTCACAATTGGCTGAAATTTCCTTCACCTCAGTTTAAAAGGACAGTCATTTTTAAATGCAGTGCACTTGTGCACCAGATGAGTCACACTGGCTTCCTGTCATCAGCTGATTGGGGCATAGGGAGAGAGGAGAATGTTAGTTCCCAGCAACTTTGTTCCTGTTTGTCTCACTGTGCATGTCCGTGGACCAAGGTTAATTTTCAAGTTGTCTCCTGAGACACATTAACATGCTTATCACCTGTTTCTAGGGGAAATAACAAGAAAAGAATGTGCAAATTGACTTTTTGTCCCATTCAGTTCTTTAGGAACTGAGTTATTGTGTTTGCTTATTTGTTTCCAACTGGGGTCCTATCTATCTTAACCAGGTGGGGGAATAGTTGAGTTTTCATCCTATTCAGCTCTTAAGGAATTGAGTTATTATGTTTACTTGTCTCCAACCAGGGATGCAGGCTAAACTTTGACTCTACTCAGTTTCATAACTGCATTGTGTCAATTTGTATGATTTGGGTGAAACTTTACATTGCAAATTTGTTTTCCATTCAACAGTTCATACACATTTTGTTTCATGACATTGACTATAATCCCTACAAAGTAATACCTCTCTTCCCACTTCCTCCCTGTGGTTACCTTTTCCCTGTGTCCTTTCCTATGCATCCCTGCCCTCTGAGCTATCTCCCTATGCAAATGTTGCCCTTCTGATCTCCCTTAGTTGGGTGTTCTAAGAAGTATACCTACCTGGTGTAATTTCTCACCTTGTAGGCCTGTCTTTTTGGCTGGAAGCCACAGAGTGAGTTCACTTCCATGCCTGAAGGATGACTTGGGGCTATAGTCTTGGGGGTTTACCAGTCTCTATCAGGCCAGTAATCCTGGTCTTCTTTTTATGATTTGGAGTTTTGTTCCACATTCTTCTCCTACTCTATCCAGGATCTTCTATTGTGATCCCTTTCCAAGTGGTTGGCTGTGATAACCTAGCACCATCTGGTCCTTCTGGTCTCAGGGTCAGGTAGACTGAGGTTCCCATGGTCCACTAGTCTGCATTGTGTCTTGAGATGTCTAGAAGGGCCTGAAGGTAAAGTCTTACTAGAAGACAATGCAATTGTACTCTTTGATGATCATACACACAGAAAAAAAAAAAAAAAAAACTTGCTGTGTTGTCAATTCCAACTCATGGTGACCCCATGTGTGCAAAGTAGAACTGCTCTATAGGATTTTCAAGGCTGAGATCTTTCAGAAACAGATCACCAGGCCTTTCTTCAGAGCTGCCTCTGAGAGCATTTGAACCACTAACCTTTCAGTTAGTAGTTGAGAAATGAAGTTTGTGCCAACCAGAAACACAACACACTCAAAACCTAGGGTATGCTGTAAATCATATCTTGCCTTTTCTACAATCTTTAGAGAGTCAGCCAGACATGGCTGTCCCAAACCCCTTTTCTCCCTTGATGAGTTTTTCTTCTTCTTTCGAACTACCCTGTCCTCTCCCCCTTGGCTCTGTCTCTATCTGCTCCTGCTTTCTGGTCTGGTGAGGAGCCACATTCATCTAAAGTTCTCTTCTGGGAACATTCTTTCATTCTTTAAATTAGAATAACTACAAGACAGACTCATCTCTATCATGATAACATTAGTCACATTCATAGCATAGCCTCTCTGTGTTATTATGTTAAAAACTCTCATTTCAAATTGAGTGAGGATAGGAAGAGAATAAAGTGCTAAAGTGGAGAGAGAACCCTTCCTGCTATTGTTATTGTTGGTATGTGCCGTGGAGTTGGACCCAACTCATAGCGACCCCTCCTTGGGTTTCCAAGGTAGTATCACTATGGGAGTAGATTGTTCCATCTTCCTTCCGAGGAGTGGCTGGTGGGTTTGAAGCACCAGCCTTCTGGTTAGCAGCCTTAGGCACTATGCTACCAGAGCTCTTCCTTCCTGCTGTAACATGTTATTATCTGTGTCTTCAACTGGGTTCTAAGTTCTTTGAAGGAAAGTACTCTGCTTTGTTGTTCTTCTTTATCTTTCATCTCTAGGAGAGTAGCAGGCACATTTGACCACATTGTCATTTATTTAATGAGTGAGTGTAATAACTAGGCAAGTATTAAGGAACTCTGGTGGTGTAGTGGTTAAGGCTTTTGACTGCTAACCAAAAGGTTGGTGGTTCAAACCCACCAGTTGCTCCCTGGAAGAAACATGAGGCAGTCTGCTTCTGTAAATATTTAGAGCCTTAGAAACCCAATGGGAGTTGCTTTGAGTCAGAACCTCAACTCGATGGTAGTGAGTTTGGTTTGAGGCAAGTATTTGCGTCTGGCATTATGATTGACCTAGCATTAGCCACCACAAAACAGAGATAATGGATTTCAATTAATGCTTGCTCTGGTTAATGCTATTCATAAAAGATTAGTAATGCCAGGCATTGGTGAGGCAATGACCAGGTCATCCATGTCTATTCATTCATGCAGAGGCTAAAACATCAAAAGAAGTTTGGAGTTCAAGTGGAGTTGAAAGAAAATTGGTAGAGAGCACATTCTTCCTATTTCCTTTAACAAAGCTTCACTCATTTGTTCTTCCACTTCTGCCTTTGAATAACCCAGCTTCCTATTTTGTACATTGGTTCAAAAGTCAAAAAACATAGAATAGAACCCCAAAAGGCAGCATTTTGAGCACTTGTGTTACCTGAACACAAGACTTATGGAAATTGTGATCGTAATTTTTCCCCACCACTGGTTTCGGTTTATCTGCCTTTCATAACGTGAGAATAAAACACTTTCACAGAGCAATTCAAAACCTTAGAAAATTCTAAGCATGAGAAATGAGTTCCACTTTTGGATAAATGTGATGTATCTTCAGAAACTATTTATATCCAACAGCTGTACCTGTCTTTGAGAAATTTGATTTTTAAAAAATAAATAAACTGTAGCATGATGAAAAACTTCACAGCTTTCTGTGCAGAATCTTTGGTAAGTCCTTTGCTGCTTAGATTTAGAGATAATGCAGAGATTTAAAGGCCAAGCTCAAAGAACGTAGTCAATGTGGACATTTTTGTTTAGTGAAGTATACTTTAACTAGATGTGTAATTTTGTACAGAGTTGGCAAGATTGTTTTCTATCTTAAAGTTTAACTGAAAAAACCATAATGGGTAGGGTGTTTCAGACCAACGAAACATGATAGGAGGCTTCGTTAGTTACTGACTCCATTTTTTTTTTCAATAGTGTATATGATAATTAAGCAAATGAATAGTCTTTTTTTTTCAATTTGAAATCTTAACTTGCCACTGACAGAAAAAGAATAAAGAAAAAAGAGGAAACCTTCTTGCACAAAAAATAATAGAAAGAAAAATTAAAATAACCTGAACAAAGAAGAGACATGTTCATATTTTTTAAGTTATTTCCAAAGTGAATGTTGACTGGGATCAATAGGATTTATGTATTAAACATATAGAAATCCTTGAGATAAATCACCACCTAATGACTGAACAGCAAATCAACACAGAAATACATCTTTTCCCCTTTGATAAAACTGAGGTTTTTATTCTTGCAACAATGAAATTTTTCATTATTTTTTGTATTGTAGTAATATATATATAACAAAACATTTACTATCTTAAGCCTTTTCAAGTGTACAATTCAATGACATTAGTTACATTTACCGTTACCACTGTTCATTTTCAGATGTTTTTCATCCTCCTAAACAGACACTCAGATGAAGTGATGGTTCACTTGTAGAATTCTCACCTTTGTGAGGGAGACCCAGATTCTGTTTCTAGCCAATGTACCTACAACACAACCAACACCCATCAGGCAGTGAAGGTTTGTATGTGGTTATGATGCTGAACAAGTTTTAGTGGAGCTCCCAGACTAAGACAGACTAGGAAGAAAGGCCTGGGAACATACTTCTGAAAATTAGCCAATGGATCACAATGATCTGATCCTGTTCTCCATGAGGTCACCATAAGTTGGGGCTGACTTGACAGTAACTAATAACAAAAACAATAAACATAAACTCAAACAAAAAAAACAAACTGACTGGCGTGGAGTCAGATCTGACTGGAGTCGGATCTGACTCATAGTGACCCTCTTTGGGTTTCCGAGGCAGTATCACTACAGAAGTAGATTGCCCAACCTTCCTTCTGAGGAGTAACTAGTGAGTTTGAACTGCCCAAGTGCCCCTTAAATAATAACTCCCCTTCTCATGTTATATCCTCCTAGAATTTTGGGCCACAGTGCCTATGTAATTTCTTCTCAGAGTGACTACAATAGGGATGGAAAAGAAGAAAATAAGTCCAAAGATACACTGATACCATTGTGGAATTGACAGGAGGTCAAGAGTGTGCCACATGGATCCACTGAATGGGAAACTCCTGAGGAGAATCCAACATTCACTGCCTCACCACCCTAGGGAGCCCTGTATCGTGTCTCATAAAACATGCAAATGGAATAGGTATCTGTTAAATAAGTATTTGAATAAATGTATAAAAGGAATGTAGAAAACTAGGGGCTAAGAGTTATGATACCACCAAAACACAATACAAAAATCAGGAAAGAGAAATATTTAGAGGAAAAAAAATGTGAATTCAATTTTAGACTTTTTAAGTTTAAATAAGCAGAATGATAATAGAGGTTGAACAGTTTGACATATTTTTCGAGTATACAAAGGGAAAAAAAATTATGGGATTCCTACGTTTCTGTAAGCTTTTGCACCCCTTCCTGTCTTATTTGTATGTGACCAGGAAACTGAAATATTTTTTATGTTCCTAACAGGCTAAACCTCCCCTGGGACTCAATAAATGCCACTGGAGGGGCTGTGTGTCTGCTGGAGAGAAGTCCTGATTGGATGACAGAGACATTGAGAACAGTAAGTTGGGGTGGGGAACAATGAGGAAAGAAGAGAGTTCTTAAACTACATCTATCCTAAACTGAAATAGAAAGAGTTAAGGTAACAGGCATGTATAATCTATGCAAAGAAAAATTACTACCAACTTTTACTATGTTTCCCCAGTCCAGCACATTCTGCCTAACAACAATGACAGAAACACACATAGACTTACACCTCTAGGATCAATTATGGGCCCAAAATGTCAGCTAAGTAGTTTTCTGACTGACTTTTTGGAATCATATTCTAGGGAAGAAATGTACCGAGGAAAATGGTCAATATATATTAATTTACCAAAAATCAATACTATTTCTATTTCTCTAAACTAAGCAACACTAATATCTTAACTTTAAAAATGTGCCCTATTATTTATAGCTGGATTTGATGAGGACTAAAAGTCTTTCACACACTGATTATTATATACTGTGTAGCTTAAATTAATAGAATAGAGATACCTTCTTTTGAGTGACTCCCTATTTTTCCTCTTTTGACTCATCAGGTTTCTCCTTTTCTTGATTTCTCATATTACAGATCAGTGAATATTCTCTTATGTATATGTCAGAGCTAAAAGCAGGACACTAACTGACATTGACTTGGGGACCTGGATAATGTTAACATCTAGGTGAAAAAGAACAATTTAACTAAGAAAGTAAGGAGGGGACAAAGAAGGGACTAGGAGGAAAGAAGAAGGATAAAGAACTACCAAGCGCATGTCATCCACGCTTTTCTGAACTTAATCCACGTGCTCCATCACATCCAGGAAACAGGAAAAAATGATTGAAATATTTAATACTATAGAGAGGAGAACTGAATTGCAATTACCTCAATTCCTGTGATCCTTCTCTACTTATAGGAGAAACAACATTTACACTAGAGAAAACATAAGCAGCTGAGAAGTATAAAGTTACCTGTTTCTCCAGAGTCAAAATGACAATAATCTTGCTTAGACAGGAAAAAACTCCCTACTTACATATGAGTATATATGTGAATTACATGTTTAAGTATGATATGATCTTAAAGTAGTAGTGCCTAAGGCACTTGACTGCTAACCAGAGGGCTGGTGGTTCAAGCCCACCAGCCACTCCTCGGAAGGAAAGTTGGGCAATCTACTTCCATAGTGATACTGCCTTGGAAATCCAAGGAGGGGTTGGTATGAATTGGGTCCGACTTGAGGGCACATAACAACAACAAGAACATTAGAAAGTTTGTTTCCTAGTAGCTTCTGTGAATTCCTAAGAATTTATACTTCACATTCTATGCTGTTAAGCTTTCAAATAATTCATCAGGATCCATCAGGCAATCAGTCCTTTGACCCTTCTCCACCGTCAACCCATGTTCCCAGATACTTAATGGTCTTCCTTCTGGGAGGCCACTGAGGTTCCACCTGGTATCCATCTAGACTATTTGCACAACCACACACCTGTTTGTCCACAAAAGAAGCTTGTGGACAAACTATGAAATGGAGAAACCTTGCAGCTCTTTCCAGCCTCCCTTTGTTGCTCCCCACCTTTCTCTTTGGAATTTTCTCTGTGCCTCTACAGCTCCCACCCCCACCCTCTGCTTTCCTGTATGTTCTCCCTTTAGTAATCATCAGCTAGTCTTTAACAGAAACACTTTCACCTTTCAGACAACATGTCACCTCTCAAACTTTTCCATTCAATGCCTTTTATCCCTACCTGTAAAAAATAATTGTTCTCTGTTTAGAATGGAAAGAACTTCCAAACTGAACATTAAGCAGAGGTCATTTTAAATGCCTTGAAGATAAATCTGCTTGAGATGTTTTAAGCTATCAGAAGAAGATAATAGCCTAAAAAGAAATTAGATCCTTGGGCCACTGTGTTCTTTTCTCTCTTGCCTCCATCTCTTAATCTTAGTCATGCTCTTCTCATACCTCTGCCTAAGGACAGGCAGAAGATGTGGATCAGGGCCAATTCTCATGACACCCTCTCCCTTTCAATTACCCAAAGCACCAAATGCAACTGTGGGAGGGTCAGCAAGAATCAGCTGGGAAGCTTTTGCCAAACTACTCTTTCCTTCCATGTATTCCCCCTCATTTTGGTATGTTCTCACTGGGATCATGCCTCTTAAAACCCTGTTCTTTACCACCTTGATTAAGAGTCAGCGCTTCCCCTGTTGGGAAAGGAAAAGAAGCAGAGCTTTTTATAACTGGGGATCTTATCACATCAGACAAGCGCATCAGAGAGGGAATCTGTATTTCATTACCTCATTTTCAACATCTTTAATACTAAGGATGGTAGTAGGGAAAGACTTGCTGAAAGACTCTTCATCCAGGGAGGGGTGATAGGAGCCTGGAAAGTGAGAAAAGCTATCAATAGATTCAGAACTGTGGAGATATTGAGGGTTCAAATATTAACATATGTGTATATCAATATGACCAGGACAATTAAACAGTATAATGTATAAGAAAAACTGTTAACATAGGCATAGACATATAGATGCTTATTAACAAAGTTAAAAAAAAAAAAAAGACTGTAAGTTTGGCTATTTAAAAGCAATCTGAAAAATGGTGGCAGAGTAACATAATTTTCTACTTCCCCAAACAGAAATAGAATAACTATGATAGAAATAGCAAAACTTCACAGACAACATCTACAATAAAGCTGTAGGAAAATATAGCCCTATGAACCCCAAATAGGTGTGGGTTGGAATAAACTACTGATGCTATTAAGACATTCTTGGTATTAGCGAATATGTTAGAGGAAACAGAAAGACACCAAGGGCCTCAGATTATCCTGAAGACAGAGAAACCAAATCATCAATAGGAATTTGTTACTGTCAACAGACTCACTGGGCCAAACTGAGAAGAGCAGCTAGAACTGACCCCTAAACTGTGGGAGAATGTTAGAGAACCATGGTGAGGCCAGACTGCTGGCAAATCCTGGGCCTCACTGGACTCTTACAGAAGTCTGTTCCAGAACAAAACCCCACGTTGAGGAGAAAGTGCAGGAAATAGAATCCAAATAGAAAAGGAAAGAGATCATAGGGGCAAAAGAAGCAAAGGAAAAAGAAAATCCAGATAAAACTAGGGGAGGAGAGAAAGAGCCAGCAGATATCAGACACTGTTGTTGTTGTTAGGTGCTGAGAAGTCATCTCCAACAGCAAAATGAAACACTGCCTGATCCTGTGCCAGCCTCATGATCCCTGCCAAAGCTGAGCCCATCGCTGCAGCCACTGTGTCAATCCATCTTGTTGAGGGCCTTCCCCTTTTTCGTTGACCCTCCACTTTACCAAGCATGATATCCTTCTCCAGGGAATAGTCCCTTCTGACAATATGACCAAAGTAGGTGAGACAAAGTCTGGTCATTCTCACTTCCAAGGAGTATTCTGGCTGCACTTCCTCCAGAACAGATCTGTTAGCTCTTTTAGCAGTCCATGGTACTCTCAATATTCTTCACCAACCACAAATCAAAACCATCAAATAATCTTCGGTTTTCCTTATTCATTGTCCAGCTCTCACATCCATATGAGATGACTGAAAATACCATGGCTTGGGTTAGGTGCACCTTAGTCTTCAAGGAGACATCTTTGCTCTTCAGCATTTGAAAGAGGTCTTTTGCAGCAGATTTGCACAATGCAATACATTGTCTGATGTCTTGACTGCTGCTTCCATTGGTGTTGATTATAGAACCAAGGAATATGAAGTCTTTGAAAACTTCAATCTTTTCTCCATTTATCGTGATGCTATTTATTTGTCCACTTGTGAGGATTTTTGTTTTCTTTATATTGAGGTGTAATCCATAATGCAGACTATAGTTTTCAATCTTCGTCAGTAAGTTCTCCAAGTCATCCTCACTTTCAGCTAGCAAAGATGTGCCGTCTGCATATCACAGATTGTTAATGACTCTTCCTCCAATCCTGATGCCATGTTCTTCTTCATATAATCCAGCTTCTTGAATTATTTGCTCAGCAGACAAATTTAATTAAGTATGGTGAAAGAACACAACACTGACACACTCCCTTCTTGATTTTAAACCACACAGTATCCCCTTGTTATGTTTGAATGACAGCCTCCTGGCATATGTACAAGTTCCTCATGAGTACAATTAAGTGTTCTGAAATTCCCATTCTTCTCAATGTTATCCATAATTTGTTATGATCCACACAGTAGAATGCTTCTGCATAGTCAATGAAATACAAGTAAACATCTTTCTAGTATTCTTCACTTTCAGCTAAGATCTATCTGACATCAGCAGTGACATCCCTCGTTCCACATCCTCTTCTGAATCCAGCTTGCATTTCTGGAAGTTCTCTGTCAATATACTTCTGCAACCATTTTTCATTTTACTTGCATATGATATTAATGATTTTGTTTGATAATTTCTACATTCTGTGGGATCACCTTTCTTTGGAATGGGTACAAATATGGATCTCTTCCAGTCAGTTGGCCAGGTAGCTGTCTTCTAAATCTCTTGGAATAGCCAAGTGAGTGCCTCTAGTGCAGCATCTGTTTGTTGGAACATCTCAATGAATATTCTATCAATTTCTAGAGCCTTGTTTTTCGCCAATACCTTCAGTGCAGCTTCAACTTCTTCCTTCAATACCATTGGTTCTTGGTCATAAGCCACCTCCTGAAATGAATGAACATCAACCAATTCTTTTTGGCACAATGACTCTATGTATTCCTTCCATCTTCTTTTGATGTTACCTACATCATTCAGGATTTTTCCCATAGAATCTTTCAGTATTACAACTTGAGGCTTAAATTTTTTCTTCAGTTCTTTCAGCTTGAGAAATTCCTAGCATGTTCTTGCCTTTTGGTTTTCTAACTCCAGGTCTTTGCAGATTTCATTGTAATAATTGGCTTTATCTGCTCGAGCTCCTCTTTGAAATCTTCTGTTCAGCTCTTTTATCTTGTCATTTCTTCCATTTGCTTTAGCTACTCTCCATTCAAGGCAAGTCTCAGAGTCTCTTCTGATATCCATTTTGATCTTTTCTTCCTTTGCTGTCTTTTTAATGACCTCTTGCTTTCTTCATGGATGATATTCCCAATATCATCCCATAATTCCTCTGGTTTTCAGTCATTGGTGTTCAGTGCATCAAATCTGTTCTTCAGATGGTCTCTAAATTCAGGAGGCATATTATCAAAGTCATATTTTGTCCCTCATGGACTTGTTTTAATTGCCTTCAATTGCAATTTGAACTTGCATATGAGCAATCGATGGTCTGTTCCACAATGATCTCTTGGCCTTGTTTTGGCTGAAGATACTGAGCTTCTCCATCACCTCTTGCCATAGATGTAGTCAGTCTGATTCCTGTGCATTCAATCTGGAGAAGTCCAGGTGTATAGTGCCATTTGTGTTGTTGAAAAAAGGTATTTGTAATGAATAAGTCATTGGTCTTGCAAAATTCTATCATGCATTCTCCGACATTATTTCTATCACCAAGGCCATATTTTCCAACTACCAGTGATTCTTATTTGTTTCCAACTTTTGCATTCCAATCACCAGTGGTAATCAACATATCTATAGGCCATATTTTTAAACACTTGCCCAAAACAATAGAGGAGAGAGTACTAGATCTGTGAAGAGAAGATGCTTTCCTGGCCTAACCTTCCCTTTAAGAGTACACTTATGCTTTAGCCAAAGAGAAGAATTTCAGCCAAAGCTTTATTAGAAGGAAAAAGGGAGTGAGGAAAATAATATCTGTGGAGACAAGAAAAGCATGCCAGAAAGACATGAAAACAAAACAGAAGGAAATTAAAATGCAATATTTCAAATCAAATTTAAAAAAAAAAAAAAATGGGGTCAGTTGAAGGGAAATGATAGATACTTTGAAAGAATAGCATAACCCAGAATTAGAAAAACTCAGAAATAATCTAATTGAAGCCATTCTGGCAGAAAGTCTATGTATAGTTTTAAGGTAGAATTTTCCCTTAGAAATCACCCAGTTTTTCTCTTATATCCATCAACTGATTGATGAAGCCCACCCACATTATAGAGGGTAACTGGCTTTACTTAAGGCGAACTGATTTAAATGCTAATCACATTTAAATATTTCATAGCAACCTTTAGAATTTTGTTTGATCAAACAACTGGGCACCACAGCCCAGCCAAATTGGCACAGAAGCTTAACCATCACAGACAACCAAAATGGTTGAAGAGGTATCAACAGTAGAACAGATGATAAATATTGAATTGTGTTTATTTGTGTAATTCAAGAGTACATATAAGTTATAATAGAGGCAGTATAAAATGTAATGGTGATTTTCTCTAAATAGACTTAATTCAGCTATCTAAAAGTAGAGAGAAAGATTGGAAAGAAAATATGGAAAGGAAAATAAGCTGTAAGATTACCTCTAAGCTATCAAAAACCCATTGCCATCAAGTCGATTCAGACTGCCACATCTTTCTCCTACAGAGTGGCTGCTGGGTTCAAACCACTGACATTTCAGTTGGCAGCTGAGTGCTTAACCACTATACCACCAGTGGTCCTTAAAAGGGAGTAATAAAAATAGTAATTGAAAGGGGGCAGGGGTGAAGAAGAGGTCACTAGGTAATTTCAATTTTAATCATACTAGGTTATTAAGAGAAAGTAGACTAAAGGTATCATATAAGGATATTAATAAAATCATAAATCATATAAAAATATTAATTAAAAGTCACTGGAATTAAACACAGATATTTCTAAATACAAAAACATATAAATATATGCTAAAGAAAGCAAGAAAGAGCAAATAATGTAGACCAGTGCTTCTCAAATTATCTGTGGTAAAGGACCAGGTGTTTTTTGTTTTTTTTTCCTTGCTGTTTGTTTATGTGTTTTCTAATAGATTGCAGGCTGACACTTTTGTAAAATACAGACTCACATGCTTGAAGGTCATAAAACCAAAAAACCAAACTCACTGTCATCAAGTCAGATCCAATTCATAATAATCCCTCCTTGGGTTTTCGAGGCAGTATCACTACAGAAGTATATTGCCCAACCTTCCTTCCAAGGAGTGGCTGGTCAAATGCCTTAGGCACTATGCTACAGGTTTTTAAATGCTTTATTTCATCTTTGTACATAGTTTATCATGACTTGGTCACCACCAGTTCAAGAACTATCATTAATGCAGACCACGTAGTGAGAGAACATGAATGTAAAAGTGATACAAATATAGGTATGTGAATATGAAGGAGCCCTAGTGGCCAGTGGTTAAGCATTCGGCTGGTAACCAAAAAAGGTTAGAAGTTAGAACCCACCAGCTACTCTGCTGAAAAAAGATGTGGCAGTCTGTTTCCATAAAGTTCACAGCCTTGGAAACCTTATGGGGCAGTTCTACTCTGTCCTATAGTGTCACTATGAGTCACGATCAACTTGACAGCAACAGGTTTAGTTTTATATAAGTCTGTGTATGTATAGGGAGCTCTGGTAGCATAGTGTTTAAGGCACTTGACTGCTAACCAGAAGGCTGGTGGTCCAAACCCACCAGCCACACCTCAGAAGGAAGACAGGGCAATCTACTTCCGCAGTGATACTGCCTCAGAAACCCACGGAGGGGTCATTATGGGTCGGGTCCAAATCAACGGTACATAACAACAGCAACAACAGTGTATGTATAAGGAGCCCTGGCATAGAGCCTATGGCATTTGACTGCTAACCAGAAGGGTAGCGGTTCAAATCCTCCAGCCGCTCCTTAGAAGGAAGGTTGAGCAATCTCCTTCTGTAGTGACACTGCCTCAGAAATCCAAGGGGAGGGGTCGCTATGAGTTGGATCTGACTCCACGGCAGTGAATTCGTTCATTCGCGTATGTATATATACACATGAACATGCATATATATGTATACGTATGTATGGAAATATATGTAACATTAAATATGATAGAACTGAATCCAGACATTGGATCCTATCAATAAATGTAAAAGAACTTAACTCAGCTATTTAAAAAAAAAAAAAAACTTGTTCAGATTAGTTAACAAAGTAAAACCCCATAATCCAGGTTGTATTATTATATTTATATATGTAATTCCAAGTAGAGAAAATCTATAAAGTATACTGCCATTTACCTTATAAAGAAGGAAATATAAATGTACATATGGAAATACATATATAATTTTTAATTTTATAAAATCTAATATATTAATGAAAAGATAAATCATAGCATTTAAAAATTAAATGGTTGCCTAAAGGGAGAAGAAGGAAATAGAGAAGAGTAGATAGGGACAGAGGTAAAGAAACTAGACTTGTATTGTAAATTGGACTTTAGAATCATGCAAAACTTTCTTTGATTATAAAACGAACCTACCTTTAACATAATTGTTGTTGTTAGGTGCCGTCGAGTCGGGTCTGACTCATAGCAACCCCGTGTACAACAGAATGAAAATTCCCAGTCCTGTGCCAGCCTCACAATCCTTGCTATACCTAAACCCACTGTTGCAGCCACTGTGTCAATCCATCTCGTTGAGGGCCTTCCCCTTTTTGCTGACACTCCACTTTACCGTGCATGGTATCTTTTTCCAGGGAATGGTCCATTCTGACAACATGATCAAAGTAGGTGAGACAAAGTCTGGCCATTCTCGCTTCCAAGGAACATTTTGGCTGCACTTCACTTCATCATCCCTAAAAATCAAAAGCAAAGCAGGACAACTGAACCTGTGTGTCCAGTAGGTGGCAGAAGTACACCAAAGGGAGCTATTGCAAGTGACTTTACACCCAATAATTGGACAGTCCACCTTAAGTGGGGTGTTATCATAGGACAGAAACAACTGCAAAGAATCTTAAACACTTGTAATAATATCATTGATAGTTGCCTTAATATTTATTCTGAGACTTGTATGTGTGTGGGTGTGGGTGTGGGTGTGTTATGGATACAGCAAATGAGTAATAATATTGGTGTCATTAAAACTTGAAAATTTGACATGGGAGAAAAACACACAGTAAAATACCTCTACCTTGACAATGAATAAGAAGTGTCATTATTTGTTTGTAGTGAATAGTGTCTTGTTAGAATAAACATTTCCTAGCTATGTTTTCTGAAAAGATTTAGAAACGATGCCCAGTCCCTTGCACCATGATG
The DNA here is from genome assembly GCF_000298275.1 of Orycteropus afer afer. Lineage (NCBI taxonomy): Eukaryota > Metazoa > Chordata > Mammalia > Tubulidentata > Orycteropodidae > Orycteropus > Orycteropus afer. Next base: position 3,509,876 of record NW_006921615.1, read on the forward strand.
GTGGTCTTCACATACCATCTTCCACTGAAAGGTATCCAGAACTCCTTGAAGAAATAGCTGGGACAGAAAATGTGTAACATGAACCCAAATATCAAAAGCTGCTTTGGCCATATCAGAACTGTAGAATCAAGTTAAAAGAGGCTCTTAGGGAGCTCTGGTGGCATAGTGCAGAAGGCATTTGACTGCTAACCAGAAAGCTGGCAGTTCAAACCCACCAGCCACTCCTCAGAAAGAAGATCGGGCAATCTACTTCCGTAGTGAGACTACCTGGGAAATCCAAAGAGGGGTCACTATGAGCTGGATCCGACTCGACAGCGGTGAGTTTGGTTTGAGTTTTGAGTGGTCAAAGATGGAAAAATGTGAACAGTAATAAAGACAATAATCACAATGCATTGAAACACATGTGTTAAATTAATGAAAATGAAATACTATTGATCATCCTAGGAATATAAGAGAGAACCAGATCATTATTTTCAAAACTAGCAAATGAAGGGAAAATAGTAAGCATTTTCCTACCTTCTTTGTACAAACAGAGAGATATCAAAACTATTGCTGTCAAGTCAATTCTAACTCACAGCAACGCTACAGGACAGACTAGAATTGCCCCATAGGGTTTCCGAGACTGTAAATCTTTACATAAGCAGATTGCCACGTCTTTCTTCTGCTGAGTGGCTGGTAGGTGCAAACTGCTGACCTTTTGGTTTTCAACTGAGTGTTTTAAACTTTAAATAGGTAGGTAGGTAGATAGACTGTTTCTATACTATTAGAATTTGTTTTGAATTCATTGTGATCTAAAGCTCTGAATAGTATTCCTACATTTCATGGGAATGAATTTGCTTTAACATAATTTCATTGACTAAAATACAATTTTTAAAAAACCCACTGACAAAGTGTCAGTGCTGACTCATAGTGACCCCGGTTGGGATTCCAAGGTTGTAAATCTTTATGGAAGTAGATTGCCTCATCTTTCTCCCCGAGAGCAGCTGGTAGGTTTGAACTGGTGACCTTCTGGTTAGCAGCCAAATGCCTGACCCACTATGCCACCCAAAATAAATGTGAAAACTTTAAAAATCCTCTCCTTTCTCTCTTCAATCTTTACTATTTTTCCAAAATTAGAGATCAAATTAATAAATGTATCATAAAATATCAGAATTTTTAAAAGTTAAATATTGAATTAAGCTTACTCAAACTTAACATTTAATATATTTCTTATATACCTAATATGGTAAGTGTTCAAAAGAATTAGATAATGTGTCTTTTGGTTGATTAAATCAGAAATTATTCAAAAGTATCTAAATTTTGCTCCTCTTTTTACTCATTTATGCACAAAAATTATGCAAATTTATCACATACTAATCTCTTATAAGAACAAAAGACTGTGATATAATGTCTAACTAATGCACAGGAAGATATCTTACACATTCATATGGCAATATACTCATAAATTGTTATTGTTGTTGTTATATGCCGTGGAGTTGGACCCTACTCATAGCGACCCCTCCTTGGGTTGCCGAGGCAATATCACTACGGAAGTAGATTGCCCAACCTTCCTTCTGTGGAGTGGCTGGTGGGTCTGAACCGCCAGTCTTCTAGTTAGCAGTTAAGTGCCTTAGATACTATGCTACCAGAATTTTTATTTATGTTGCACCAAAGCAAAAGAACACTAGGGGGCAGTGCTGTTAGTGGAAAGCTCTCACCATGCTTGAGAAGGTCCACGCAAATCAAATTACCAACAGGTAACTATGGTTATTTATGAATAAAGACAAATGGGATCCAAAGACAACAAACGTTTTGTTTCTTTAACTTTCCTTTCCTGAAGTTACATGGGCGGTATGCATTTTAATCATACTCTCCTTAATCAGATGCTTTGATCAAACCATGAGCCCTTAGCTTGTTGATAATCACCACCTTTTCCTGGAAAGGTTTTCTTACGCACCTTCCTGACCCACAGAAAATACAAAAAAGGGGGCAGAAAGTAACATTTTATAAACACCAACCCCAAGTGCCAGTATGGTATTTAGTTGATGCCCTATTTTAACCTTCACTATATCCACCGCTCCTTGTTTTCCTTCCACTGTTCCCAGGTTCATTTCTACTCCAATTTCATTTCTCAGAACATTGTTAACTCTCACGCTCCTTCAGGCTCTCCCACTTTCACCCTCAGTTCACAACTCAGTTGAATGTGATAAGTAGTTAATATATAATGCCAGCTACCACTTACAAAAAGAATAGGACCAAAACTAAAAGGACAAAAGCTTTGAAAACTCAGTTTCTAAAATTATATTTTTGTCTATTGAAAGGTGATAAAATTCTTGTAAGCAGTGATTTTTTTTTTTTTGTACATTTTGCAATGAATATTGGGCAATCTGTAGATGCTTAGTGTATGATGATAAAGTGAACATTTACATGTTAGAATCAGAACAGGGTTTTAATACTTTTTCATATGCAGTGGATTTTCCAATATTCAAGCAGTAAATAATTTCTTTTCCTTTTGCTTTTAGAAAATTAGAATCTAAAAGTATTATTGGAGCTGTAGTCTGAATTGTGGTTTTGACCTACTTAATTTTAATAAATCATTCTAGGGAGTTCACATTACTTAGTTGTAAATAATTCTAGAAGTCTGTTTAGAATTTGAAATTTATCAGCAGGTGGTTCAGGTGATTATAAAAGTGGATGATTAATATAACTCATCCTAGTTGATTTTGATTCATTTCTTCAAATCTTTCTGACTTTGAAATAATACCTGGAATCTGTACCTTATTTCTCTTATGATTTTATAAATAATAAATTGTTCTCTCTCCTCTATAAAATGATAGTCATCTATCTGTTTGCAATGGAAAATTACAGCTCAGTATAGTTCATTGGAGAGCTCTGGTAGCATAGTGCGTAAGGCACTTGACTGCTAACAACAATATTGGTGGTTTGAACATACTAGCTACTCTGCAGAAGAAAAATGGAGTGGTTTGCTTCAGTGAAGTTTTACAGCCTTGGAAATCTGACAGGGGTCACTATGAATGGGAATTGGTTAGGTGGCAGTGGGTTGGTTTTTGGTATAGTTTCATTCAAGTGTGGGATATTTTTAGTTTCACTGTATCAGTCAGATCCCATAGGAAGTAGAAATCCTACTTAAATGGGTTGAAATGAAGAGAAATCAATGAAGGGTATATTAACAGAGGAATAGGCAGTTTAAGAAAAAGCAACTATCTTCAGCCTGGACTTCTGTAATCCCACCTTCTTGTTTAGTTCTTCTTTTTATTCCCTTGTCATAATCTATCTAAGACTCCAGCAGAATAAAACAACAAAAATTTGAATGCAAAGATGTTGTCACATTCATAAAATATTGTCCTCATTGTACCTCCCACCCCTCCTTTCCTGTCTTTCTTGGTTATTACTGCAATGATGAAAGAAAAGGAAATCCCACTGGTTTTACTCCAAGGTCACTAAAACCAAAACCCACTGGCCTCGAGTTGATTCCAACTCATAGCGGACAGAGTAGAGCTGCCTCAGTGGGTTTACAAACTGTAAATCTTTACAGAAGCACTGACGACTTCTAAAGCCTGACTTTGCTGTTTGCTGTCGAGCGCTTTAGCCCCTGCAGCTCCAGGCTCCTCCTAAGCATGCTGTCATTAAATGGCAGCTGACTTTTTCACATATGTATGAGCAAAGCTCTGTAAGAAGGCGGTTAATTAAAGCCAGTGATTTTCTTTCAAAAAGCATGGTCTGCTCTGAAATTTCATCAGTGAATAGGATTTACTGTTATTTTTTTTTCTTTCCTAACAGTGCTTTCCATTATTCAAAAGCAAACCTTGACTTATTTTGTCTCCAAACTCCATTTTTTTTCTTCCTCCTGCACTGTTTATTCCTATCTTCCTCCTACTCAATTCATTTGCTTTCAGGCCGGTACTCATGAGTAGGTTCATGCATGTGTGCCGGCACGAGGAGGATTTGTCTCTTCATCTATTTGCCTGTTGAAGATAAATCCTTTGGCAGAAATGAAAACATGTGGAATGTATTTTTACATTTTTGCTGGGGGTGAAGATCTTTTGTAATCTTTTGAAACCCTCCTAGCACAACCCAAATCTAAAACTGACTAGGTTAGCTTCTTTACCCTTCCATGCAAAATTAAAAACTGTATCTTGTTACCGGCATCAGGGGCAGATTTAACTGGATTCTCTTGTGCAATACAAGGTACGTTTTCTCAGATCTTTAATAAGCAGTCTTCCAGGGACTGTTATTAAATAATCTTCATAGTCATGACAAATAGCTCTTCTTTTATTTTTTAAAATTAATTATTATTTA
>NW_006921615.1:3514854-3515493 GCF_000298275.1 Orycteropus afer afer
GGTTCAACTACTTGGTCCCTCTGGGTAGCTGGCTGTGACCAAGAAGTGACTACAACCTTGCCCCTTGTCAGCTCTACTATACACCTGGGAATTCAGATAAGACAAATACACTTATAGGACCATCGTCTGCCAACCGTATACATGGTCTTGGGTATACTCCCCGCTTCATAGACATACCTAATAGTTCATCCTGTCCACCCATCTATCCACCCATTACCTATGTTTGCCTTCACTGACAATGCAGTTCTATATGTGCAAAAGGGTTCATCTTTGTGTCTGTACCTCCCGTGTACCTCTCTATGTCTTCCTCAACGCCACCATGTTGATCACTTGCATTTGGTACATTGCCCTTCTTTTTACCCAAATTCGTACTTATCTCTACCTATGTAACAATGTTTCCTCCCCTCTCCTCCCACCCCTGGTAACCAACAAAGAAAATTTCCTTCCATAGATAAGCCTTTTCTTGACTTTTACAATAATGCACTAATACAATATTTGTCCTTCTGTGATTGACTTATTTTACTCAGCATAATGCCCTCCAAGTTCATCCACACTATTCAGTGTTTTGCAGATTCTAGATTATTCTTTTGGGTTGCATAGTATTCCATTGTGTATATGTAACATAGTTTGGTTATCCAT
>NW_006921615.1:3519656-3540438 GCF_000298275.1 Orycteropus afer afer
GGGTATATAATTCTTGGTTGAAAATTTTTCTCTTTCGGGGTTTTATATATAACATCCCATTGCCTTCTTGTTTGCATGGTTCTGCTGAGAAATCAGAGCTTATTCTTACTGTCTGTCCTTTGTAAGTAAATTTTTGTTTTTCCCATGCTGCTTTCATGATTCTGTCTTTGTCTTTGCTTTTGATGAGTTTGATGATGATATATCTTGGTGATTTTCTTTTGGGGTCTATCCTGTTTGGGGTTCATTAGAATTCCTGAATGGATATATTCCTCATCTTTCATCATATCAGGGAAGTTTTCCTCCAATAAATCTTGGAAAATTTTCTTAGTGGTTTTATTTTTTTCTTCCTGTTCTAGAATAATATATGTTATTCCTTTTGATAGTATCCCATATGAACCTTAGGCTTTCTTCACTTTGTTTTGATCTGACTGATCCCTTTCCAAAGAAGTCTTCAGATATTTGTCTTCAATCTCATTAATTCTGTCTTCCATCTCATTAATTTTGTCTTCCATTGCATCAATTTTACTCCTTTACCCTTTCAATGTGTTATCTATTTCTGACAATTTAGTATTAATCTTCTGGATTTCTATCTGGAGGTTTAGAATCATTGCTAATTTTTCTTTTATTTTGTCATTTTGTTCTTGTATTTTCTTCCAAAATTTGTCTAGGGTTTTGTCTGTGTTTTCTTTGGTCTGTCTCTCAATCCTTTGAAGATACCTAAATATAATTCTTTTGAATTCCTTTTCAGAGAATTCCAATGCTGCTTCTTTCTCAGGAATGTGTTCTGCATCTGTATCCTGCCCCCTTGTTTCTACCACTTTATATTGCTTCTTTGTGTGGACTGTGATGGTCTGTTTTCTCCAAGACATCATGACATTGCTGTATTAAGATCTTTGTTAACTGTTTGTGAAGAGCAGCCAAGAGTGAGCCAGGCTCTTCTTGGTGGTTGTTTATCTTTGGCCCATTGGTGGTGAAGGAAGTGGTGGCTCTCACTTAGTAAGTGAAGCTACAGGAGGTGTGGTTATAGTTGTGTCATATGGGGACTGGTGCTATCTTCCACTCCATTAGACAAAAGTAACAATTGAATAACCATCAAAAGGTTAAAGCACATGGACAAAAAATACACTATGTAATCACACAGGAACAGTAACCGAAAAAAGAAAAAAGGGAAAAAGAAGGAAAAGAAAAAAACCTGAAGTATCTTGGGAGTGGGCAATAAGAGAAAAAAGGTAGAGAAGGAGAATAATGATGAAAAAAATGCAAAAAGAAAAAAAAGGAAAAGGGTTAACCACAATAAAGGAAAATAAAAATGCAACCAGGAACAGGGAAAAGGAAAAAAGCTGAAAACTAGTGCCTAGGAGGGGAAGAATAAGGAATAATAGTATGAAGAACAAAAGTAATAATAATAGTAGTAGTTTTAAAACAGACAAAAACAAACTAAAAAACAGAAAAAAGAAACAAAATTGGGACAGGGCAGGGCATGGCACCCAGGCTCCATCCGAGCACACAGACTAGGATGGAATTCCTGCTGGCCCAAAAGTAGGTTGTCTGTGTTTTCTTTGGTCTGTCTCTCAATCCTTTGAAGATACCTTCAAAGGAGTGAGGGATGGCTGCACCTCCATTCACTAAGAGGCTGTGAGGTATAAGAGTAACAAGGAGAATGTGGCACCTTTCCAGTTGTCCATGTCTGGAATGTCCTTGGGGTTTCTGGCAAGTGGAGCCTGTTCTTAAGTCCCTGGAATCTTGGGGAATGCTGTCACTTTAAATATCCAAAATGGTCAAGCCACTTGTAAACATTCAAAATGGCTGCACCCTCCGGACAGACAAAAATCCACAGCTCAGCCCACCTTCCTCTTCGCTGCTTCCCCTTTTGTTCTCCAGCCACCAGAGCAGTGCAGTCCCTGGCTAACAGGGCTGATTTTGGGGTTAATTCTTAGGTCCTACCATCACTCAGCAATATCCAGGCTCTCTGTGTCATCAGAATTGCTGCCAGACCGCAGCTCTGTATGTCTCCTTTTTTGGTGTTTTCATGCAAATTCTTCTTCTAGTGGGGGTTTAGTCCACTTCTATATCCTTCCTTCAAGGCTCAGGGTCCAGGATTATCTTCTGTATCTGTGTTAATTGGTTCTCCTTGTCTTTGTTGAAGAGGGTCTGTTCAGTCTTTCTGCCTATTCCACCACCTTACTGGAACTTGACAAATAGCTTTTCATTCTTTTTAAATTATTTATTCATTCATCAATGCCAATATTTATAGTTCAGCTTATTTTTTCAAATTGTCCAAATTTCTAACAATGAGACTCAATTTAAGTAAGTCATTTTCTATATAAATTGTGAGGTTTTGAAGGAAAAAGCCAAAAGACTTGTACTTTAAAAAATAAAAAATTTATAAACTAAGTTCAAAGGAGCAACTAGTGCCAGCAGACTTCCTTACTTTACAAGACGGGGCTGCTCAAGGATGTTCCACACAAGAAATTTCTTCAGAAGGCATTTGAACTCAGGCTAGCTGATATGAACAAACTTATGTAAGCAGAACATTTTTAATAAGCATTTTTAAGGTATAACAAAAGAAACCATGAAGAGTCAAAGAAGTTCTACACACACTCTCTCATTAAACCAGATTTACCTTGATTGTCATGGCTATATGTGATGGGATTAGCCTCAGAGAGCAGGAGAACTATGTGATGTAAAAATCCAAATCTCCAGAGTGGAAATCTCTTCAATTTATCAATTCTAGAAATAGCATGGAGAAATGCATTTTCCCATGTTCTTCAATATAGAAGCAAAAAAAAAAAAAACAGAAGAATAAGAAAAAGTTAAAGGTATTAGTTGTGATGGGATAATTCACAACTACTCTAAAAATTCTACATGTAATGCAGGTTTCTTTTTTTTTTTTTTTTTTTGTGGAGAAAAGGATGGGACAATATTAAAGAGTCTTAGTGTAGAGGATAGGGACCATATTGCCCATTACATGTGAGAGCAAGAATGCATTGCATTCATCATATTTTTTCAGCTGTCTCAACCCAATTCAGGCATTGCTCTGGGGAGAAGGGAAAAGGGCAGTTTCAGCCAGAAAGAATCTCTGTGATTCTCAGAGTGATTGGGTTATAGAGTTTGGAAAGAGACCCCACATGGCTCCTGGGCCTTCCAGACATGTTGGCTGCAGGAGTAGGCAGGACAGGCTGCTGCCTCTTTGATGTCATGTCAAAGGCTCTGACCCCCAGATTCCCACTGCCCCCGCTGGCCCATGTTTGAAATTCCATTAACAGAGTTTCCTCGTTGGCTGAAGACTTTGAATTCTGATATAAACTAACAATATCTCTTACCCTCTTTGTCCCTATCCTATGAGCAGAAATAGAGAGGGAAATGCATAATTATACATATATGTAAGAATTCTATTTAATTCAATTCTTTTGAATGCTTGTGGAAAAAAGTCAGAACAAAACATTGGGTAACATTCAAAAAATCTCAGAATATGCTGTTCCTTTGAAGGTACAAAAAATGTTCTTTAACCTAAAACTAAGACTGTGGGTAAGAAAAGTATACTTGGGATTGGTAGGACAGAATAGTTGAAATCTGGGACAAGTTACACGGAACTCATTCTGTCAGCCCTCACATCCTGTTTGAATTCATTTATCATCCATGGAAAGCTGTCGTATTACTTCTGTGAGAAGACCTCCAGTTGCTGTAGGCTTCCTTAGCTTACAGTAATATCCAGTCTTCTTAAACTGCCAACTTCATTGACCACTGGTCTGATCAGGGATAGAAATTGCAAATGATTGACTTGAATTTAAATAATTGAGCAATCCAAAGAAAGAACTAAAAGCTGCTGATTATAGGAGCTCTGGTAGTGTAGTGCCTAGGCACTTGACTGCTAATCAGAAGGCTGGCGGTTCAAATCACCAGCCACTCCTCAGAAGGAAGGTTGGACAATCTACTTCCTTAGTGAAACTGACTTGGAACCCCAAGGAGGGGTCGCTATGAGTCAGGTCCAACTCAATGGCACATAACAACAACGACATAAGAGTTTATCTGTCGCTCCATCTTTGCAAAATAATTTTTTAAAATACTTGCTATTTCCTTGCATTTCTTTAAGTAAATGACTTCTTCCACTTGTTCTTGACACAGACTATTTGCTTGCATAATAGAAGGGCAAAAGTGACAGAAAGGAAAAAGAACAAAAAGTACCCAAAATTGGATAGTTGGGGAGTTGCATTTGAATGGGAAAAGGGAGGGGAGGGATGGGAATGTGAGATAAAACATTGTGTTAGGTGGACAATCAAAGCATATGTGAACAACTTACCAATATGAGCTACGATAGCTTCCTGCTGCTTCACGGAGTTGAGATTCCCCCTTATTGAAGTAAGACCCATACATCTTCAGTATTCCAGGAACAGATCTGGACACCACTTCCCTGGCCCCTGGAGGGAGACAGGCATGGGAGAAAATTCATTTAAGTGTATGACTTAAAATGAAGAACATTTGACTAATGAGTGAGCATCTGTGTGGTTAAACAAATGACTCATACTTGGATATTTATGGAGCACAACTATTTTCAAACCTGTAAGAACCTAAAAGAAAAAAATAGTCTTCCCAATATCCAAAAGCAGATGTTTCTGTATTTATGAAAAATATACTACCAAACAATAAGCCTTTTCTTTAGGTTTATCAATTTATCTGTTAAAAGCATATGTTAATCTTCCTAGGAAGTACCACACTTGTTTTAATTAAACAGAGAATATTTACTTTATGCCAAGCATTGTTCTATGCCAAAAAAAAAAAAGTAAGACAGAACCCCAATTTTAGGAAATTTATATAATACACCTAAAAAATATTACTAATAATGAAAAGCAATTTTAAAAATCACCATTATATAAGTACCATGGGCAATAATAGGCAGAACTTTTTATTTGTTATTTAATAGTTAAAATTTATTAATAGGTGACTATGACCCAGGCCTTGGGCACCTGATGCCACTTGTTATCAAGCATATCCTCCAAAGAGAGTTTAAAATGGAGCTCAAAGAAAATATTACAAACTGCACTGAGAAGAGAGGGAGATAGGTTTGACTGTAGCCTGAGATAAGAGATGGGTCTTGCTATCAGCATCACATTTGGCCCAGAGGTACTTGCTAATCAAGATGGAAAAGGAAACGTGATACATTACAGGAGCTCAAGGAGGCAGACCTGTCTAGTAGGTGTCTCTGAGTAAGGATTCAAACAGGAATTAGATCTGAAATTGCCTTTGAAGAATGGATAAGATTAGATAAGTGGATGAGATTTATAAGGAGGGAAAGCTGTTTGAGTAAAAACAATGAGGCAGAAACAGGAGACAGTTACTACTCACTGACTGAACACAGAAATTGTTCAGGATCAGTAAATAAAGCTGATTAAAACAAGGGACACAGGTGAGATGGTCAGGAATAAAATGGTAGGAACTGTAGAATCTACCCATCCACTACCACTGAGAAGATTCCAACTCATAGCCACCTCCATACAGTTTCCAAGGCTGTAAATCTTTATGGAAAAAGACTGCCTCATCTTTCTCCTGCAGAGTGGCTGGTGGGTTCAAACCACCAAACTTTTGGTTAGCAAAAGCTTTAACTGCAGCATCACCAGAGCTCCTTGTAGGACCTACAGGGCAAGACAAAGTTCTGTGGTCAGTGGAGAAGCTGAAATGGTTTAATGACTAATCTGGGTTGAGTTGCAGCATACACTGGCGACAAAGTAAGACCAGAAGCAGGGGATCTGGTTAGGAGTTTCTTCTAGACTGCTCTAGGAAAAAGGTGGAATAGGACTTAACTAAGGTTGAAGGTTGCCACCTGTCTATCAATTTGTCATACTGCAGTGGTTTCCTTGTTACCATGACGCTGGAAGCTACACCACCAGTATTTCAAATACCAGCAGGGTCACTCATGGTGGACAAGTTTCAATAGAGCTAGGAACAAAGACTAGGAAGAAAGGCCTGATGATCTACTTCTCATAATTAGCCAATAAAAAGTCTGTGGGTCACCATACAATATTGTATGATACTAGTACTGGAAGGTGAACTCTGTATGTTGGAAGGGCACTCAAAACACACAGTGGGCACAAGTATGAACTTGAGCATACCAAGCAACATGAAGATGGTCAAGACCAGGCAGTGTTTCATTCTGTGGTACATGGGGTCACCAAGAATTGGAGCCACTGGACATCAACTAAGAAAAACAGAGCTGAGGTAGAAGGAATGAAAAAGAGGAAAATGTAGAAACAATGGGAAAGAAAGGTGCTGACTGACTCTTTGCTATGACAAGCATTGAGAGAAAAGACAAGACTGGCTTTAGTCTTCAGCCTGGCAGGCAGGTGAAAATGATATGAGTAAACCCGGTCTGTCAGAGGAGTGATTTGTCACATATTGAGCTTAGAATGCTTTCAGAGCATGCAAAGGAAAAACAAGCTCACGGGAAGCTGAAACATATGGGACTGGGACTTAGCAAGAAAGCGCTGGTGACAGGGAGATAGCTCAGGGTGCAGAAGAGTATGAAGGGATGGACACTGGGAGGAGGTAGCTATGGGGAGGAAGTGGGAGGGGAGCTGCTGCATTGTAAATTTTGGTCAATGACATGAGACAAAGTCTATGTGAACTGCTGTATGAAAAGTGAATTTACTCTGTAAATCTTCACCCAAATCCTAAAAAAAAAAAAAAAAAAAAAGTGCTGGTGGCACAGTGGTTAAAGAGCTTGGCTGCTAACTAAAAATTCAGAAGTTACAACCCACCAGGTGCTCTGTGAGAGAAACATGTGACAGTCTAGGCTCGTGAGGATTACAGCTTTGGAAACCCTGTGGGCAGTTCTGCTCTGTCTTCCAGGGTGGGTGTGAGTCAGAATCTACTTGACTATAGTGGGTTTGGAGTTTAGTGGACTCAGTAAGGTGTGGATATCTATTGGAATAATCTACGACAGGTGAGATAGGGGGTAATTGAAGTGATGAGATCTCACAGAGAATGTCGAAAAAAAGAACGATGAATGGAGCTTACTTGTGAAGAGTACCTGCCTTTAAGGGGGAAAGACTAAGAGAACTCAGTAAAGGGAAAAGAATAAGCATTCAAGCTTTAGCAGAAGCAAAGAATCAGAAAAATACATACCCGTCTTTCTAGTTTCATATTAAATAGCATGAGAACAGATGTCCAATGACATCTTGCCCCATTAAACATTTCACATTGTGTAATAACATTGTAAAGTTAATTTTCAACATCATATTGTTTCAATTCCTTGAGCACAGTGCTGTTTTGAGTCAAAACTGCCCAATATAAAGCAATGTGTGTGTGTATGGTAGATTAGCCGAGAAGCATAAATAGCATCTAGATGAAGTTACTTCAGAGGTAATTTTTATACCAATAAAATCTGTGTCCTAAAAGCCAGGTGAAAATCACAATGAAAAATGCTTAAGATATGCTTTGTCTTACGGTTTTCTGATTTTTTTTTTTTTTTTTCTCTTTCAAAAGACTGTAAACAACAAGTTTCAGATCGTTTCCCTTTCTGTGACCATGATTATTTTTCTTCTCTCTGTCCCCTGGAGCCTTTTTTCTTTTCTTTTTTCCTGTTATTTCTAACCACATTGAACTCCCTATACCTTTCTTTCTATTTAGAATTTAGAATCACCTGTCTTTCCATATCTTTCCCTGAAGTGGCAGTAACACTTTTCTGTGGTAGTGTTTTGTAGTAATGGATGTCATTACAGGGGTAGGATCTGGTAACCTACTCTGCCTGAAGAACTGTCCTGCTGATTCTGTGGTTTCTCACTTTCTAAATTACTATAATCTTTAGGGAAGGGTCATGATTTATCTTCTTGGTTCCCATATGTTTTGAAAATGCTTCTCTCATAATAAAAAAAGTCTTTGTTTTTTTTAATTTAGATTTTTTTTTTTTTCTTGACAGGACAGTGAGGTGTGAGGGATGCCATTGTCTTACATTGTGTTGTTAATCATCCTTTACTCAGTTTATATTCTTTTGCAGATTTAATCATATACTCAGTTTCAATAGAGGATTCAAAGCATTTTTTGTTTTCAGGTTTTTGTTTGTTTGTTTTGTTTTTACCCAAATGTGCCTCATGTATACACTGGTACTCCATGGACCACTCATTTTTTCCGTTATTGTTGTTGTTATGTGCCGTCAAGTCGGACCCGACTCTTAGCAACCCCTCCTTGGGTTTCCAAGGCAATATCACTACAGAAGTAGATTGCCCCATATTTTTCTGTTATTTAGTGGAAAATAAATTTCTCGCCCCAAGTAACAAACGAGGGTGAACTTGCCAAGATACAGAGTTTAGCTGCTTCATTGGTTGAGGGCAGAGACTGATACAGTACAGAGCATTTCTGGTAAATGAGTTTTATTTTGGAAAGGTTGAAGTTAGAACCCTGTTAAAATATACAGGTAAACCTGTCCTTACAGCATTGATGTGAGATTAAAGGAGAGTAAATTGAATGACTCCCTAGCACAAAGCTGATTTAATAAATGGCAACTGTTTATTATTAGTCCTTCAAGGTAAATTTTGCTTTTTTCTACTAAGTATCTCCTAAGCTCTTGCAAATAAATACTAACTTAATGAATAAAAAGCAGATGTGCTTATAACTTTGGCCTGCTATCTCAAATAAAACAAGATAAATCCAAAACATCAGTATTCTTCTGTTTTCCTTTGACTCTTAGAAAACCAAAGAAACCTCTAATAAATATGCACTGTAATATTTTCTATAAGTAAATTTTATAGGAACTCATGTGGTTATAATTCTCTAGACACAAACAGTGGTGATTCCATTTTATTCTTGAGTCATCATACGGAAGTTTTAATAATTGTGGAAAAGTTTAAATTTTAAAAAATCTCACATAAGATATAAGCAATTGGAGATTCTTATTTTCATTCTTACAGTGGTAATACTTTTTAACTATCCCATCATATTCTCAAACTAAATTAATAAATAACTATCTATTAGTACCTGGACCAATAAGTAGCATCACAATATATGGAGAAAAGATTGAAGTTGTCAAAGATTTCATATTATTTGGCTCCACAATCAATACCAACAGAAGCAGTTGTCAAGACATCAGATGATGTATTGCACTGGAAAAATGTGCTGCAAAAGGCCTCTTTCATTGCTGAGGAGCAAAGACATCTCTTTGAAGACTAAGGTGTGTGTGTTAGACTGGTTTCTTTAAAGAAGCAAAACCAGTAAAGCTTATATATGTATGTACATATAGAGAAATTTATCTTAGGAAAATGGCTCACACACTTATAGAAGCTGGCAAGTCCAAAGTTCCTGGATCAAACGTCAAGCTGGAGGCCTTTCCATGTCAAGCTGGAGGTTTTTCCCCACTCTTGCAGCCGCAGAGGCTGAGGAGCTCAAGGCTGGCAGGCAGTACACTGGCTGTTGACTCCAACAAATGACAAATCCAAGATCTCCAGGCTGGATGGTGGATTGTTCTCTCATGGACAGTTGTAAGCAGCACAACGGAATCCCAATCCATAGAAGAATATCTCTTTTCCCGGAATGTCCATAGATATACTGGAAGCAGGCCATACCCCTAGGGAAACTCCCTTTCAACAGATTGCCTGCTCAAAACATAATCATCTGATCCCATCATGGGAATAACCACATCACAACAGCTTAAACCACACAGAATTGTGGTCCAGCCAAGTTGACACACAGCTCCAACTATCACAGTGTGCCTAACGCAAGCCATGGTATTTTCAGTCACCTCACATTCACTTGAAAGCTGGACAATGAATAAGGAAGACCAAAGAAAAGTTGAGGCTTCTGAGTTGTGGTGTTGGCAAAGGATACTGAAAGTACCATGGACTGCCAGAAGAATGAACAAATCTGCCCTGGAAGAAGTGCAGCCAGAATGCTCTTTGGAAGTGAGAATGGCCAGACTTCGTCTCACCTGCTTTGGTCATGTTGTCAGAAGGGACCATTTCGTGGAGAAGGATATCGCGCTTGGTAAAGTGGAGGGTCATCAAAAAAGGGGAAGGCCCTCAATGAGATGGATTGACACAGTGGCTGCAACAATGGGGTCAGGTATAGCAAGCGTTATGAGGCTGGCACAGGACTGGGCAGTGTTTCATTGTACATAGGGTCACCAACTCAGTGGCATCTAACAACAGCAAAAATGTTTGTCACATAAATGCTGCAATACTAGAGCTCTATAGAGTATATCAAAAGTACAAAATAGGCTCCTTGCCATTGTTGAGCTTCTAGAGAGTTGGAGAGAAAAAATGTAATGACTAAGGGAGCAAGAGCCTTAAGGATCTACTGTGTGTCAGGCACATGGGTAATAGAAGCATCCCAACCTACCACACCTCTAGGAGCTGGCCAGCATTACCCCCACTGATACTCAGAAAAGGTAAATTGCCAGCCCCAAATCACAGGTCTATTTGTACTGCTCTAAAAGGATATGTGTTTTCTATATTGTAATACCCATGATTAAAAGTTAACTAGTGGCCAATAGTAGTCATCAAAAGTCAAGAGAACAGCAAAAGCGTTTTCATAAAACAACAGCAATGAAACATATGTTTTAGAAGTTCAGTGGAGGAAACAATCATTAGATTAGAATGATAAGGGGTATTCCTACAAAATACAACAAAACGCTACTGGAAGAGAAGTGGTTCGGTCCACTACATAGTCTTCATTATCCAGTCTTTTCCATCCTGGGACACCCAGAAAACATTTTATCAGTATTTTACTTCAATTTCAAGCATTTTGTTCTAATTCACACAGAATCCAAAGGGAATTAAAGATTGGGGTAAGCTTTTCTCAGTAAGCCAATTTGTTCCCCAAACTCTTTCCAGGGACCCAAGCCTTTGATTCAGGGCCTTCCAGAACACCACTGGCTTCTTCTGTGCAAAAGGCAGGGAACATTCACCAGGGACTCCTCCCTTCCCTCTCTCCCACATGGTCCCTAAACCCACTGCCATTGAGTTGATTCTGACTCATAGTGACCCCCATTGGGTTTCTGAGGCACTAAATCTTTACAGAAGTAGATTGCCGCATCTTCCTTCCACGGACTGGCTGGCGGGTTTGAACTGCCAACCTTCTGGTTAGTAGTCAAATGCAATAGGCACTGTACCACCAGAGCTCCATCATGGTCCCTAAATCCTTTTGTAATCCTATAACTCTCCTCATCCCAAAGCCCTGCCTCCTCTTGTATATGACTTCAGCTTGGTTTGTCCTCTAAGCATATCTGGTTCCTTGTTGGGTGAGGAGGAGCCTCAGAGTGCAGCACCTAATAGAAAGTCATATTTAGCTCCTCTGAGAATATAAATCTGTAATTAATTTCCCTGTTTAGAATTATGTGTTTCCTTGCTAGCCTTGAGTAGAATCACAAGGGGTAACAGAGGCAGACAACCAAGACTTGTCCAAAAATAACTATGATCTGAGTCTTTAAAAATGTCTTCTGAATTGACAAATAATGTATACTTCTTCTAAAACAGGCAAATACCCCACATTCTGCCCATCCAGGAATATAGACTTTTTGTAGACAGACATTTCTAATATTTAATTTAATTTACTTATATTTCAGAGTTTCACATATTTAAATGTATTTGTTAATTGAACATCATTAAAGAATGTACTTCTATATAAAAATGAACTAAGATCTTGTCTTTAAAAAGTAACTTCAAATGAATGGACAGTACTGAACATATAGCTATATTATCTAGACCCAAGAGAAAAAATAATGCAGTAAACATTGCTGAGATTTTCTTTTTTCCAGAGAAAGGTAAGAAAGATATGTGGCAGGAACACCTGTACATGCAATGCAAAATTCAATTATTCAGCTAGAAATTAGAAAAACACCCTTTCTTTTGCAAACACATTTAAATCATATTGAACAAAATTACTGTGGGCAGTGATGAAAATCCCCATCTCATTTTGGACAGAAATGATTATCACACCCTAAGTACTTCATACTCCTGTTTACCGAGCACAGTTCCAAATCCTGATATCTCTAATTTGGTGTGCTCCCTTATCTAGCTGATGGGCCTGGCCACTGCTCCCAGGTCCTGCTACCTCCAACGAGCACAGCCTACTTGTGTGTGCTGCCAAGAGGCTTCGGACCTGATCCTCTCATCCATCTTCTTCTCCCGCCCATGCTTCTCTACCTTCCATTGTGTCTGCATTACTAAATGTGAACATCATCCCCAAACACTGGATTATTCTTATTGCTTCACATACGCTTCATTTAATCTCACTTTTCAAACTCTCTAGTTCTATTCCTCCAGTTTATTCTACCCACCCCTGGCTCCTTGCTTGCCGAAATCTGTCCTATACACCACAATAAATTCCAAAGAGGAGAGGAACTGCATGTTCAAAATCAAATGATTAAAAAAGAAAAAGAAAATAAACAACTAAGGGGAAAAGAATGTAATAGTCTCCAGTGTTCCAGAGTGGGAAGAACTTTTAAGCTTTGGAATAATAGAAGAAATCACAAAAGAAACAATCAACACATAACATATTAGTATTTCAATGTCTTAAAAAGAATATAAAAATAACTTACAAAAAGCTGTATAAAAATATCAAATGATTATGTAGCAATATAATTTGAAAAAGAAAAATTATAACCATTGAAGAATCATGTAGAAACAAAATATGTTAACAGGTTTAATTTCATTAGTAGTTTAAAAGAAATGCAAGTTTTAATAATGAGATACAGTATTTTTCTTATTAAATTAACAGAATTTTTTAAAAAATGATATTACCTAATCTCTACTGAGAGCATGGTGATAATTGTACCTTTATCTTTGCTGGTAGTATTATAAAATTACACAGATCTTTTGAAAAGCAATTTGACTCATACATTAAATGTTAAAAATAGACTCATGCTTTGGACTCAATTATTCTATTTCAGGCAATTAGCCTAAGAAAATATTATAATACATTAAAATATATCCACAAAGATGTTTAGCATGTCATTAATTCTAGAATTAGAAAGAAATGAGCAAAGTGATTTCTGATATTATGTTGTTCTTGGGTACCACTGAGCCATTGAGTCAGTTCTGGCTCACAGCAACCCCATGGTCCTGCACGATCCTTACAATCCTTGCTGTTTGAGCCCATTGTTGAAGCGACTATTTCAGTCCATCTTGTTGAAGGTTTTTCTCTTTTTCACTGACTTTCTACTGTACCAATCATGATGATATTCTCCAGGGACTGGTCCGTCCAGTTAACATAGCCAAAGGATGTGAGATGAAGTCTCATCACCGTGCTCAATTCTAAGAAATATTCTGGCTGTAGTTGGTCAAAGACAGATATGTTCATTCTTCTGGGAGTTTATAGTATAATCAGTATACTTCACCAACACCATAATTTAAAGGCATCAATTCCACTTTTGTCTTCCTTATTCACTGTCCAGCTTTCACATGTATATGAAGCAACTGAAACTAATATGGCTTGGGTCAGGAACACTTAGTCTTCAAAGTGATATCATTGTTCTTTAACACTTTACAAAGGTGTTTTGCAGCAGATTTGTCCAGTGCAATATGATGCCTCATTTGTTAACCTCTGCTTCCATGGGTATTTATTGTGGATCCAAGTAAAATTAAATCCTTGACAACTTCATTCTTTCCTCTGTTTTCCATGATGTGTATTGGTCCAGTTAAGAGGATTTTTGTTTTCTTTAGGTTAGGGTATAATCCATACTGAAGGCTGTACTCTTCAATCTTCATCAGTAGTTGCTTCACGTCCTCTTCATTTTCAGCAAAGTTGTGTCATCTGCATATCATAAGATGTTATTGAGTTTCCCTCTAATCCTGAGGCCGTGTTCTTTTTGGATTATTTGCCCAGCATGCAAATTGAACAAGTATGGTGAAAAGATGTAACCCTGATGCACACCTTTCCTGATTTTAAACCATTCAGCATGCCCTTGCTATGTTCAAACGACTGCCTCTTAGTTTGTGTACAGGTTCCACATAAGTCCTATTAAGTGTTCTGGACTTCCCATTCTTTGCAATGTTATCCATAATTTGCTAGGATCCACACAGTCAAATGCCTTTGCATAGTCAAATAATACAAGTAAACATCTTTCTGGTATTCTCTACTATATCAGGCAAGATCCATCTGACATCACTAATTATATCCCTTATTCCACAAGCTGTTCTGAATTTGCCTTGAATTTCTGGAAGTTCACTATTGATGGCACTACTACCTCTTGAAATGGTAGAATATCAACAAATCCTGCATCATTGAATATTTTTTCCATATTGAATATTTCTTCTATGGAAGAAATTCAATATTCAATATTTTTTCAACTCAAGGTTTGAAATTTTTCATCAGTTCTTTCAGCCTGAGAAATACTGAGTACATTTTTCCCTTTTGGTATTCTAACTCCAGGTCTTTGCACATTTTATTATAACGTTTTCCCAAGACACCCTTTGATATCTTCTGTTAAGCCCTTTTACTGTATGGTTTCTTCCATTCTCTTTAGCTACTCTATATTCAAGAGCAAGTTTCAAAATCTCTTCTGACATCAATTTTGGTCTTTTCTTTTCTTACTGTATTTTTTATTCATTTATTTATTTTATTTTATTTTATTGAGAACCCACATGTGCCCATAACCTAGCTTCAAAAATTATCGACAGGTGGCTAATCTTATTTCTTTTTTTAAAAAATGCCTTCACCCATATCAACCTGTTTCTTAATTATCCATCCATTTTCCCTTCCTTCCGCTCCCCTCCCATCCCTGGTAACCAATAAAGAAAATTTCCTTCCCTGTGTAAACTTGTCCTTGACTTTTTACAATAATGGACAGATGCAATATTTGTCCTTCTGTGATTGACTTATTTCACTCAGCATAATGTCCTCCAGGTTCATACACATTATGAGGTGATTCCCTGATTCTTCATTATTCTTTAATGTTGCATACTATTCCACTGTATATACATACCACAGTTTGGTTACCCATTCATCTGTAGGTAGACACTTAGGTTGTTTCCATCTCTTTGCTACTGTAAATAGTGCTGCAATGAACATGGGTGTACATATATCTATTCATGTCCCAGGTCTCACCTCTTTAGGATATATTCCTAGTAATGGGGTTGCTGAATCAATGGTATATTTATTTCCAACTTTTTCAGGAAGCACCATACCATTTTCCACAGTAGTTGTACCATTTTACAGTCCCACCAGCAGTGTATGAGAGTTGCAATCTCTCCACAGCCTCACCAGTATTGGTTGTTTTCTGTCCAGTTGAGCTTTGCTATTATTGCTGGAGTAAGATGACATCTCACTGTTGTTTTGATTTTCATCTCTCTAATAACTAATGATCACAAGTATTTCTTCATGTGTTTGTTGGCTGCCTGAATATCTTCCTTGGTGAAGTGTCTGTTCATATCCTTTCCCCATTTTTCAATTGGATTGTTTGTCTTTTTGATGTTGAGGTGTTGAAGTTTTCAATAAATTTTAGAGATAAGTCCCTTGTCAGATATGTCATTGCCAAATACTTTTTCCCAATCTGTATGTTCTCTTTTTACTCTTTTGAAGAAGTCTTTTGATGTACATAAGAATTTAATTTTTAGAATGTCCAGTCATCTAGTTCCTCTTCTACTGTTTGTGGATTTTGGGTTATGGTTGATAGTCTATTAACACCATAAATTAGAGTCCCTAAGTTTCCTCCTATTTTTATCTTTGATGAACTTTATAGTTTTGGGTTTTATGTTTAGGTCTTTGATCCATATTGAGTTTGTTTTTGTGTATGGTATGAGGTATGAATCTTGTTTCATCTTTGCACAAATGGATATCTAGTTTTGCCAGCACCATTTGTTGAAGTGACTATCTCTTCCCCATTTACTGAGTGTCAGCTCTTTTCAAAGATCAGCTGTCCATAGGTGGATGATCTATTTCTGGACTCTCAATTCTGTTCCACTGGTCTATGTATCTATCATTGTACCAATACTAGGCTGTTTTGATTACTGTGGCTGATAGTAGGTTTTGAGATCTAGAGTGTGAGACCTCCTACTTTGTTTTTCCTTTTTAGTAGAAAAACTTTCCTCTCCATATAAAATTAATGACTGAGTTTTCTATATCCTTGTTAATGGAATTTTGATTGGGATTGCTTTGAATCTATAGATTACTTTAGGTAGTACTGACATTTTCACAATGTTCAGTCTTCCTGTCCATGAGCATGGGATATTCTTTCATCTCTGTCAGTCTCTTATAACAAGTTTCTTGTAGTAATGTTTTTTTGTTTTGTTTTGTCATTTTCTTTGTGTAAGTCTTTTGTATCCCTGGTGAGATTTATTCCTAAGCATTTTATCTTCTTGGTAGCTATTGTAAATGATATTGTTTTCCTTATTTCCTTTTCAGAGATATCTTTATTGGTATAGAGGAATCCAACTGATTTTTGTATGTTGATCTTCTGTCCTGCCACTTTGCTGAAATTTTCAGTTGGTTCCAGTAGTTTACATAGAAATACACACACACACACACACACATATGTATAGTATCCTGCCTTCTGTGAATACAGATCACTTTACTTCTTTTTTGCCAATTTAGAGGCCTTTTATTTCTCTACCTTGCCTTATTGCCCTGGCTAGGACTTCCAGAAAATTTTGACTCAAAGTGGAGCTAGAAGGCATCCTCACTTGGTTCCAATTTGCAAGTGGAATGCTTTGAGTCTCTCTCCATTGGGAATAATGTTGGCTGTTGGTTTTACAGATAAGCCCTTTAGTATATTTAGGAATTTCCCTTCTCTTACTATTTTACTTAGAGTTGTTATCAGGAAAGAATGCTGGATTTTATCAAATGTCCTTTCTGCATCAATTGATATGATCATGTGATTCTTTTTCTTGGTTTTATGTATGTGATAGATTACACTGGTTGTTTTTCTAATGTTGAACCATCCTTGCATACCTGGTATGAATCCCACTTGGTAATGGGATATTATTATTATTTTATTTTATTTTTATGTAGTATTGGATTCTATTAGCAGGGATTTGGTTGAAGATTATTGTGTCTATATTCATGAAGGATATTGGTCTGTAGTTTTCCTTTTTAGTAATTCTTTGCCTGGTTTTAGTGTCAGGGTTATGCGTGCTTCATAGAATGAATTTAAGAGTATGCTATCATTTTCTATGTTGTGAATCATCTTGAGTTGGATAGGAGTCACTTCTCTGAATATTTGATAAAATTCTTCAGTGAAGCCACCTGGGCCAGGATTGTTAATTTTTTGGGGGGGTGAGTGGGGGTGGGGTGGATGACGGAATGTGATTTTTTTTCTTTTTTTTTTTTTTTAATGACCGGGTCAATTTCTTCCTTTATTATGGGTCTCTTCAAATTTTCTACCTCAGTCTGTGGTAGTTTAGGTAGGCCTTGTGTTTCCAGGAATTTGTCCATTTCTTCTAGGTTTTCAAATTTGTTGGAATACAATTCTTCATAGTATTCTGGTATTATCCTTTTTATTTCAATTGGTTCTATTGCAGTGTTGCTATTTCATTTGTCATTCCTGTTATTGGCATCTTCTCTTTTTTTTCCTTAGTTAAATTTGCCAGTGGTTTGTTGATTTTGTTAATCTTTTTGAACAATCAGCTTTTAGCCTTCTTGATTTTCTGTTTCATTTATTTCTGCTCTGATCTTTATTATTTCCTTTCTGCTGGAGACTGAAGGCTTTTTTTGTTGCTCTTTTTCTAATTGTGGGAGTTGTTGGGTTAAGGTGTTGATTTTGATTCTCTCCTCTTTTTTGATACGTGCATTAATTGCTATAAATTGACTTCTGAGTACTGTTATCACTGTGTCCCACAGGTTTTGCTATGCTGTGTTTTCATTCTCATTTGTTTCTAGGAATTCTTTTTATTCACACTTGATTTCTTCTGTTAGCCAGTGGTTCTTGAGCACAGTCTTATTCAGTTTCCATATATTTGATTTTTTTCCCCTGATATTCCTATTGATTTCTAATTTTATAGTGTTATGATCTGAGAAGATGCTTTGTAGAATTTCAATGATTTAAATTTAATGAGGCCTAATTTTTGGCCTAACCTATCATTTATTCTATAGAATGATTCATGTGCACCGGAAAAGAACATAGATCATTTTTTGTTGGATGGAGTGCTTTGTATGTATCTATGAGGTCAAGTTGTTTGATTGTGTTGCTAAGATCTTCTGTATTTTTTTTCACTTTTTCTGTCCTTTATCGAAAGTAGTGTGTTAAAGTCTCCTACTACTGTTGTAGTATTGTCTATTTCTTCTTTCAATTCAATTAGTGTTTGCTTTATATATTTTGGAGCTTTTTCATTGGGTGCAGAGATATTTATTTTTGTTATGTCCTCTTGGCCTATTGACCCTTTTATCATAATATAATGCCCTTCCTTCACTCTTATGCTGGATTTTGTATTGAAATGTGTTTTATCAGAAATTAATATAACCACTCCTGGGTTTTTTTTGGTTTCTTTGTTGGTTGATTTTTTTTTTTTTTTTTTTTTTTTTTTTTTTTTTTTTTTTTTTTTTTTTTTTTTTTTTTTTTTTTTTTTTTTTTTTTTTTTTTTTTTTTTTTACCATTAGCTTGATTTTTTTTTTTTTTCCATTTCTTGGATTTTCATTTATTTTTATCATTGTGTCTAAGTTGGGTCTCTTGTAGGCAGCATATTGATAGACTTGGTTTTTTATCCAATTAGCCACCCTCTTTCTCTTGACTGGTGCCTTTAATCCATTCATATTTAGTGTTATTAATGATAGGTTTGAATTTACTGTTGTTATTCTTTTGTGCTTTTTGTTGTGGTGCTGATGGTTTCTTTGGTCCAAGTGTTTTTCTGTGCTGAATTCATTTTGTTATCAAATTTCCTTTCCCTTTTCTTCATTATTGTTGCTTTCATGTTTACTAAGTCCCTGTGATTTTCTCCTTTCTTCTTTGGTTAAAAGTTTATTAATTTTCTTTGTGATCATAAACTCAAAATCATTTGGAGAAAAATAAAAGGGAGGGGGACCAGGTTTGCTGGTCCAATAGAGCCTGGTGGAACCACTGAGACTATGGCCCCTAGCTGCCTGTCAGGTCTGGAACTGAACCCACACCTGTGACTTCCAGCCAAGCAAAAGATAGGCATATGAGTTGAACATATACCTGAGGTAGATACACTTCTTGGAGAGAACAATCATGGGAGAATGAAGGGCTGCTTATGCACTGGAAGACAGCTCAGGGACAGGGGGGCATGGAGGGATGGACACAGGGAAGACGTAAATATTGGGAGGAAGTGGGAGGGGAGCTGTTGCATTGTGGTAAATTGTGGTCAATGTCATGAGACAATGTGTATGTGAACTGCTGTATGGAAAGTGAATCTGCTCTGTAAATCTTCACCCAAATCACAATTTAAAAAAAAGAAGAAAGAAAGAAAGAAAAATTTTCTTTGTGATCATCCTGTAGTAAATTCTTATCTCTCTAAAACATTCTGTTCTATACTAGTGTTGACTTATCTTCCTTTATTTTTAATGACCTTTTTCATTTGTCATGTATGATATCCATGATGTTATCCCACAACTCTTCTGGGCTTTGGTCATTAGAGTTAAATGAGTCAAATCTGTCCTACTGATGTTCTCAAAATTTAGCTGGGATATACTCAAGTTCATACTTTAGTTCTCATGGACTTGTTTAAATTTTCTGCAGCTTCAACTTCAAATTGAATATAAGCAGTTGGTGGTCTGTTCTGCAGTTGGTCCCCAGCCTTAATGATATTCAGCTTCTCCATCATCTCTTTCCACAGATATAGTTGATTTCATTCCTGTATATTCCATCCAGCAAGGTCCATGGGTATAGTTGCTGTTTATATTGTTGTAAAAAAAGTATTTTCAATGAATTTGTTTGTCTCCCAAATTCTATTATTTGATCTCTAGAGTCATTTCTATCCCCAAGGCCATATTTTCCAATTACCAATCCTTCTTTGTTCCCAACTTTTGCATTCCAATTGTTGCATCTTGATTGCATGTGTGATCAATTTCAGACTGCAAAAGTTGATAAATTTATTCATCTTTGACATTAGTGTTTGGTATAAAAATGTGAATAATAGTACTATTAACTGATATTCTTTGTGGGTATATGAACATTGTCCTATCACTGAAGTCATGTACTTCAGGCTAGATCTTGAAATGTTCTTTTTGACAAGGAATGCAACACCATTCTTCTTCAATTTGTCATTCCCAGTATAGTAGACCACATGATCATCTGATTCCAAATGGCTAGTACTAGTCCAATTCAGCTCACTAATGCCTAGGATATTGCTCTTTATGTATCCCATTTCATTTTTGATGACTTCCAATATTCCTATATTCATATTTCATACATTCCATGTTCTAATTATTAGTGAAAGTTTACATTTGTTTCTTCTCATTTTGAGTTGTGCCATGTCAGCAAATGAAGATCCCAAAAGCTTTCCTCAATCCACATCATTAAGGTTGACTTTCCTTTGAGGAGGCAGCTCTTCCCCTTTCTTACTTTGAGTGCCTTCCAATCTGAGGGGTTCATCTGCTGGCACTATTTCAGACAATGTTTCACTACTATTATTAAGGCTTTCAGTGGTCAATTATTTCAGAAGTGGACCACCATATCCTTCTTTGTAGTCTATATTTGTCTGGAAGAATCATTGAAACCTGTCCACCAAGGGTGACCCTGCTGGTATTTGAAATACCAATGGTATAGTGCCCAGCATCACATCAGCACGCAAGCCACAACAGTATGGCAAACTGACAGATGAGTGGTGGAAGAAAAATAGGTGAAGTTTAATTCATTTTTTCTAATTTCTACACATTATATACTATTCTATATTGCTTTTATATTTTT
>NW_006921615.1:3541446-3544997 GCF_000298275.1 Orycteropus afer afer
ACTCTTTTTGCTACTAAGTATTAATATCCAAATTAAATTGCCTTACAGAGCCATACTATAGATTATTTTGATAAATAAATCAATCAAAATAATACTATTTTTATCGAAATTTTTTTCTAATTAGATATAAACAGCTGAAAGCAGGACCTCTACATGCTTCTCTGAGTTCCTTATAGAATCTAGGACAGTGCTTTGTATATTGTAAACAGTTGCTGTCGAATAATTTCTGACTCATGGTGATGCCATGTATGTTGTCAGAGTACAACTCCATGAGGTTTTCAATGGCTGATTTTTGAGAACAAGATTGCCAGGGCTTTCTTCCAAGATACCTCTGGGTGAACTTGAGCCTCCAACCTTTTCAGGAAGCAGTCAAACAAGTTATCTTTTTTACCACCCAGGGACTGTTTGTATGTAATAGATGTGACTGAATGCTTGATTGCTTAACTTGAATGAAGAGCATCAGAAATAACTCAATACTGCAAAAATTAAAGTTTTACCAGGCAATGATTTGTTAATACTTTTTAAAATTAACTCTAAGACATGACAAGCTTACAACAAAAAAGATTTTGCTAACTTAAATTCCTATTTCTTTATTGTTGTACTTTTTAGAGCACCAAATCTAATTAATGTAGAATAGAGCCTTCTTTAAAACAAAAGCCCTGTGTCCAAAGGGCTTGCCTTTGGATATCTGTAAACACAAATAGATGAAAAGGAAATCTCCTCAAGCTTCAGATTAGAGAGAGTCCTCTTGCCAGTGTTGGGGGAGGGAAGAAAATGCCCATGTGATTTTCCAGAGCCTCCTTCCCTTAGGAATTATGCTGCTCCAAGGGTGATCCTAGGAGCTCTGGTAGCATAGTGGCTAAAGCACTTGACTGCTAACCAGAAGACTGGCGGTTCAAACCCACAAGCCACTCCTCGGAAGGAAGGTTGGGCAATCCTACTTCCATAGTGATACTGCCTCGGAAACCCAAGGAGGGGTCGCTATGAGTTGTGGCTGACTCGACGGCACACAACAACAACAACAACACAACAAGGGTGATCCTAGCAGCAGAACGATCAAGGTGCTCAGAAAACTGAAAGCTCAATACAGCAATGTTCTTAGCTGCATAATGGGTGCTCAATAATTTTCTCTTGAAAAATAGTCTATTTAAGGACTATCTGATGACAGGATCTGAATCCAGCCACTTCCAAATCAGATTCTCAGACACGTTGTTATCTGTATCTTAGGCACTGTTACAATTCAGAAACCACCAGAGTGTATAGTGCCTGTGTGTGTGTGTGTGTGTGTGTGTTACAGTTACATTCAACTGCCTCAAATATTTTTTGGTTATATGTTTGAATAGAAGTAACCGAGGGGAGGAAAGACAGAGAATAAATCAACAAGAGAATGAGAGTCATAGAAACAGAGCAAGAGAAGTAAAGGAGGATTTCTCAATGGTATTGGGTTTTAGTGTTTTTTTCCATTAAAAACACTAGCTTACCTTGTTTTTATATTTGTATGAATATCAGAATGCCATGATACTTAGGAAAAAGTACAATAATTAAAGGTGTATAAAAGCAAAATTATATTACTAATATACAGGAGCTCTGGTAGCATAGTGGCTAAGGCACTTGACTGCTAACCAGAAGGCTGGCGGTTCAAACCCACCAGCCACTCCTCGGAAGGAAGGTTGGGCAATCCTACTTCCATAGTGATACTGCCTCGGAAACCCAAGGAGGGCTTGCTATGAGTCAGGGCTGACTCGACGGCACATAACAACAACAACAACAACGTACATTTATACATACATTCCTCGCTTATTGAGAATTATATTCCAAAGACAGGTTGTTATGTGAAAATCACTGTTATACATAAATGGAGGATGAACATATGAGATTACAAAATGGAGGATGACTATATCATTACATAACTGCCAAATTACATCAGTAGATAACTGCCAAACCACTGAGAATTGTGGCGCAGACAAGTTGACACATAACCTTAACCGTCACAGCCAGCATTATGCTCATCTCACACTTTGGGATTTATTACTGCCAGATACCATCATTTGTCTGTCAGCTTATTGTACTGTAGTACCATGTTGTATAGTGTTGCTGTGAGGCTGGAAACTATGCTACTGGTATTTTAGGTACCAGAAAGTTCATATTGAACTGGGCAAATGCTGCAAAAGACCCCTTTACAATGGTAAGGAGCAAAGATGTCACTTTGAAGACTAAGATGTGTGTGACCCAAGCCATGGTATTTGCAATTGCCTCATATGCATGTGAAAGCTGGACAATGACTAAGGAATACCAAAGAGGAGTTGATGCCTTTGAATTATGGTGTTGGCAAAGAATACTGAAAATACCATGGACTGCCAGAAGAATGAACAAATCTGTCTGTGCAGCTGGAATTTTCCTTAGAAGCGAGAATGGCCAGACTTCATTTCACCTATTTTTGTTATGTTTTCAGAAGGGACCAGTCCCTGGAGAAGGATATCAGCTTGGTAGAGGCTCAGTGAAAAAGGGGAAGACCCTCAACAAGATGGATTGACATAGTGGCTGCCATGATGGGTTCAAGCATAGCAAGATTTATGAGGACAGAGCAGGATTGGGCAGAATTTCATTCTGTTGTACATAGGGTTACTATGAGTTGGACCTGACTCAACAACACCTAACAACAACTGCCAGACATTCATGGTTAATGCTCAAAATGGTTGGATAATAGATTTTCACTATTGTTGTAAGTGTGAAATATCGGGTAATGAGATAGTCAATAAGTGAGGAGTAGGTATATTACATTTATACCAAACCAAACCAAACTCACTGCCGTCAAATTGGATCCAATTCATAGAGACCCCTCCTTAGGTTTCTGAGGTGGTATCACTACGAAAGTAGATTGTCCAACTCTCATTATGAGGAGTGGCTGGTGGGTTTGAACTGCCAGCCTTCTAGTTAACAGTCAAATGCCTTAGGCCCTACACCACCAAAGCTCCCATTACATTTGTATATATTACAATTAAGGACTATCTGATGCCAGGATCTAAATCCAGCCACTTCCAAATCAGATTATCAGAAGCCTTCTTATCTGTGTTTCAGGCACTGTTATAATTCAGAAACCACCAGAATGTATAGTTCTTGTGTGTGTGTGTGTGTGTGTGTGTGTGTATTACAGTTCCATTCAGCTGCCTCAGTTGTATTTATTTATTTCCTTCTTTCTCTTTTCTCTCTGTCTTTCTTTCTTTATATAGTTAGACACAATAAAATGACCAAAATTGTTCTTGGCCTCTTGACAGTAAGGATCCAAGTAAAGACGCTTCTTTACTAACCTTCTAGGGCTTATATTTAAATCAACCTAGAATTTGTAATTGTGTGAAAGTCTGGTTTTAAATTTTTTTGTCCCTCAAAATCCACTAAGAATGTCATACTCATGAAGATCATGGAAATTATTGTGTCTATTAATGTAGACTTTCATATATTGCTTAATGAAGGATACTTAAATGGGAATTTGCCAGGTTTAATTTTTATTGCTATTTAGAGAACAATCTCTAACACAGTATTACTCTCTGGAC
>NW_006921615.1:3545556-3547409 GCF_000298275.1 Orycteropus afer afer
CTGGTGGAACCACTGAGACTATGACCCCTAGCTGCCTTTCAGGTCTGGAATTGAGCCCACACCTGTGGCTTCTACCCAAATAAAAGACAGACATATAAGTTGAACATTTACCTGAAGTAGATACACTCCTTGGAGAGAACAATCATGTGAGAAAGAAGGGCTGCTTATGCACAGGGAGACAGCTCAAGAGGCAGGAGTACATGGAGAGATGGGCACAAGGAAGAGGTAACTATCAGGAGGAAGTGGGAGGGGAACTGTTGCATTGTAGTAAATTGTGGTCAATGTCATGAGACAGTGTATGTGAACTGCTGTATGGAAAGTGAATTTGCTCTGTAAATTTTCACCCAAGTCACACCCATAAAAGTAAGTCTTAGAGCAGTATTTTTTTCAAAATGCACTTAGGGGTGAATGATAACATTCTTTTTGTAGGATAAACTATTTTTTTTAAGTGAAAGAATAAAATAGAATAAGCAAGTACATTATACTTTTCATGAAACTTGTTTCAGATACACACGAACAGAGATATGTATATATTTACCTAGGTGTATGCTGGTCAGAAGGGACCATTCCCTGGAGAAGGATATCATGCTTGATAAAGTAGAGGGTCAGTGGAAAAGGGGAAGACCCTCAACAAGATGGATTGACACAGTGGCTGCAATGATGGGCTCAAGCATGGCAGGGATTGTGAGGATGGCACAGGACCAGGCAGTGTTTCATTCTGTTGTACACAGGGTCACTGTGAGTCATAGCTGACTCAACGGCACATAACAATATACCTGTCAGCATGGAAAATGTATATTTTACTGTAGGTAGCAGTCCTAAAGAAATAAGAAGCTACTGATTTAGAGAACTTCATTCTAAACTAATGGAAAATACCTAGAATGAACAGAACTCCTACCTACTTTTACTCTAATATTTCTCCCTACTCACAGTACGTATTTGTTGTAGCTTGTGGCATTGACATTTGTTGTGAAATTGCATTTAATAGTTGCACCTGAATTAAAGTATAAAGTATGTTAGATATGAAGGCACTCTTTCTTTGGAAGACTTGTTTTTATTTTACTGCTATAAACCGGTCATATATCTCCAACAAGAATACTGGGATGAAATCTTTTTTTTAGTTACCATATTTTCCTTAGGAGCTCTGGTAGCATAGTGGCTAAGGCACTTGACTGCTAACCAAAAGGCTGGCAGTTCAAACCCACCAGCCACTCCTTGGAAGGAAGATGGGGCAATCTACTTCCGTAGTTATACTGCCTCGGAAACCCAAGGAGGGGTCGCTATGAATCAGGTCTGACTCGATGGAACATAACAACAACAACAACAACAGACATGTTATCCTAGACACACCTTGACTGTATCCAAAGCTAGAAAGTTAACAGTTTTTTCTCCCCTTTGCTTAATATGAAGATAGCTACCAATTCCCTTGTCCTCCATTGTCCTCTGAACTTTAATCATCATGACTTTGAGAGATAACAAAACCAGTTTTAAATCAATGCATATCCATCAGCTTCTCCATCTTGGTTTTGAAGTTCAAATAAGACCATTTGGGCCATCCCTGTTACTGATAGCCTTTCCATTTTGCAGCCGGATTAAATTAATATTAATACAGTATTTGCAGTTCTTCTACTGTGGATAAGAAAGGTTTGTACTTCATTATAGCTGTTAAATGCTCATCTTTTCTATGGCATTAAAATGATTTTTCTGTAATGAAAAAATTATAAGAAGAATGGTTGTTTCATAGATCTTTAATGGAATTTCAAGAGTACTTTCCACATCATTGGAGGATAAGCCCACAAATGTTTGTTTTCAAAATAAATTGGGGAATACGTAAATACATTTGAGGTTTAAAA
>NW_006921615.1:3547509-3551375 GCF_000298275.1 Orycteropus afer afer
GATGGGGCAATCTACTTCCGTAGTTATACTGCCTCGGAAACCCAAGGAGGGGTCGCTATGAGTCGGGTCCGACTTGACGGCACACAACAACAACATATTTTCCTGGAGCCCCAGGGTTTTAAAAATTTGAGCAAATCATCTCATTATTCTTTATGAGACTTATCACTAAAGCTCTGGTCATTTGGCCAAAATAAAATTCAGTGACATCTAATTTTCCTAATAAAGGAGAAGGGATAAACTACATAAGTACAATGATTTCAAGTCATCTTAAATTCTGCACTTTTATTTTTGTATATGTCTGCTGAAAAACCATGTTGCTTTACCTATAATGGTAAACAGTAATCACACTTGTCATTATTATTAAGCACTAACTAAGCTTGAGACCATGCTGTGAACACAATGAACCTGCTGCCTTTTCTACATGTGCCTTTCTAACCTACATACAAGACCTGCATCTGCATCTGTGCTAATTTCTTTGGTAGAAATTTAAAAGGGAAAAAAAAAAAAAAAGTCTAAAATTATAAAACTTATGTAAGTTTTCCATTGTTGTTGTTAAATCCACTGCCATTGAGTCAATTGTGACTTATAGCAAACCTACAACAAAAGGTAGAATTGCCCAAAAGGATTTCCAAAATTGTAAATCTTTATGGAATCAGACTGCCTCATCTTTGTCTTGCAGAGCAGCTGGTGAGTTTGAACTGCCAACCTTTTCATTAGCAGCCCAGTGCTTTAACCACAGGACCACCAGAGTTGTTAAGTGCCATCAAGTTGGCCCTCGACTTCATGGTGAGCTATGCACAACAGAACAAAACACTGCCCGATCCTGGGCCATCCCATGACTGGCTGCAGATCAGACAATATTCTGTTGTGATCCAATTCATTGTCTGATTTTTGGAAGCAAGGTTTCTTTCCTAGTATGTCTTTAGTTAGTCTGAAAGCTCCCCTGGAAACCTGGTCTGTATCATAGCAACCTGCAAGCCACCATTGACAGATGGGTGGTGGCTGGGCTTGAGTTGTATTGGCCCGAATGGAACCCAGGTCTCCTGTGTGGAAGGCAAGAATTCTATCACTGAGCAGGATGAGTATTTTTAGCTTATTCTGGACCTCTTTTATGAGTTAAATCCTTGATCATTCTTCTTTCTATGTGTGTCTTTTTTGTTCTGAAAGCAAACATTCTCTTCTTTTTAATATTCTTTTCCTAAGGTTTGAGTGTGTCTGGTGTAACACTTTAAATACCAATTCAGTAGAATGTACAGTAGGATATTTTATAAAAAACCAATGATCACCATATAATAGGAGACATCATGTGTTTCTTTGCTGTTTGGTCTTCAAGAAGGATGATTGAAGACTATATTTCTTTGGGGTGAGAATTATCAGATATGCTGATTGACAAAATGATAAATGCCTTAAAATAGAGCCCTCTATAATATTAGGTTGTGGAAAATTTGGCACATGAAGATTAAAATACTTTGACTTGGAGAGTTAAACTACCTAAATCTTAATTTTTAGCCTAAGTTTTTTTAGTAACAAAATAAATGATCATTATTTTCTTTGAAAATTATTAGAGAAAATGCATTTCTCTTTCAAAATGTATTCCCTGTTTTCCTGATAATGTTCATTCATTAGTAACCTCTTTCCCCTTCCTGTCTCCCTGACCTGTTGCCACCTGCAATATGCATCGTGAAAAAAAAAAAAAGTTAGAAAAACAATGTTGTGTAATCCCCTTGCCAAAAAAAAAAAAGTTGTTTTTGTTTGTTTTTACTTTATTACCAGTTCTTCATTATTATTTCTCTTCCTGTTGCAAAGTGTTGTCAGTTGTTCTTATTATTAGCTCTATAGAATTGGGCAGGGAAAGAGGAGAAAAATAAAACACATTTACATAGAATTACTCCAGTGTATGGCTATTTATGGTTACAAGGAAAGGCATTTTCTCTGAGTTTCAATTATTTCTATTTTCCATATAATATTTACATAAATAATGAATTATTGCTGTTGTGAGGTGTAAGCTGGTTCTGACTCAAAGTGACTCAAAATATAACAGAACACAATGTTGTCTGATCCTGTACCATCTTCACAATCCTTGCTATGTTTGAGCCCGTTGTTGCAGCCACTGTGTCGATCCATCTTATTGAGGGTCTTCCTCTTTTTCACTGACCCACTACCAGGCATGATGTCCTTCAAGACAGTAATGAATACTGACTGCAAAACATCTTCCAAACATTATTAAGCTCTTTCTAAAACTTCATCAAATGTTTTCTTGAAGACCAGATAAGTATAAACATGTTAACAATTTAAACTTCCATCGTACTGCACTGGGCAAATCTGCTGCAAAAGACCACTTGAAAGTGTTGAAGAGCAAAGATGTCACTTTGAAGACGTTGGTGAGCCTAACCCAAACCATGGTATTTTCAATCGCCTCATATACACGTGAGAGGTGGAAAATGAATAAGGAAGACCAAAGAAGAATTGATGCTTTTGAATTGTGGTGTTGGTAAAGAATACTGAAAATACCATGGACTGCCAAGAGAATGAACAAATCTCTCCTGGAGGAAGTGCAGCTGGACTGTTCCTTGGAAGTGAGAATGGCCAGATTTCATCTCACCTACTTTGGTCATGTTGTCAGAAGGGACCATTCCCTGGAAAAAAAAAATATCATACTTGGTAAACTGGAGGGACCGCAAAAAAGGAGAAGACTCTCAAGAAGATGGATTGACACAATGGCTCCAACGATGGGCTCAGGTATATCATGGATTGTGAGGATGCCACACAACCAAGCAGTGTTTTGTTCTGTTGCACAATAAGTCACTAAGAGTCAGAGTCAACTTGATGTCACCTGATAACAACAACAACATGTGGTTTTATTCGAGTAAAAGATTATACCTGTTTTTGTTTTTTGTTTTTTTTTTTGTAACTTTCTGCATTTTCAAGTTTCATTATGCTCAGCATTTTAAACAAATATTAGTTGAGTGTTTGCATGAGCCAAGCAATAGACACACTGATTGTGAGAATATAAAGAGAATAAGACAAACAGGTGCTAGAAATTTTGCTGCATGAAATAAAACATTGAGATCAATAGCTTGAAAATGAAGTGAAATTGAAATGGGATTTGGGCTATTCATATTGAGAGGAAAGAGACTTGGCCATTTCAAATCCTGAAGGAAGAATGCTAAAGGGCAGAGAGGGGTTTAAGATAAAGGAGTAGGAGGGAGTGTGGTCCTAGTGAATTTGTGCTTGTTTTAGAGCAGTATATAGCTCTTTCATCTAAACAAGCTCTGAGGAGCAAAGAAGTGATGCGGTTAGATAAAATTTCAGGGTCAGTGGTAGGAGGTTTTGTCCAATAACATTTTATCTGTGAAGAGCAACAGGTAAGACTATTTGTTGGGAGTGATAAGTAAACAAGCAAACAGAATGTTCAAAAACAGTT
Source organism: Orycteropus afer afer (assembly GCF_000298275.1). Taxonomy (NCBI): domain Eukaryota; kingdom Metazoa; phylum Chordata; class Mammalia; order Tubulidentata; family Orycteropodidae; genus Orycteropus; species Orycteropus afer. The sequence goes on from NW_006921615.1 coordinate 3,550,934, forward strand.
CTGGGGAGAATGCTAGGCGAGTTGACAGGAAAACAATAGCGTTGCCCCTTGGCACCGGTACACGGGTACAGCTGAGAGCCATACATTTATACTGGGACCAGTCTGTAGAAGTGGGGCATTTTCTCAGAAGCTTTCAACAGTTTTTACGATAGAATGCAGCAGCAACAGCAGCAGCAGCAGCAGCGGTGCACTGCTGTCAAGTCAGATCCGACTCATAGTGACCCTTCCTTGGGTTTCCGATCTGAGGTGGTATCACTACCGAAGGAGAGTGCCCAATCTTCCTTCCAAGGACTGTAAATGTTGTTATGTGTCGTCGAGTCAGACCCAACTCATAGCAACCCCTCCTTGGGTTTGCGAGGCAGTAGGATTGCCCAACCTTCCTTCCGAGGAGTGGCTGGTGGGTTTGAAGCTCCAGCCTTCTGGTGAGCAGTCAAGTGCCTTA
>NW_006921615.1:3551790-3556725 GCF_000298275.1 Orycteropus afer afer
AGGAAGTTGGAAGAATGATGTTACATTGTGGGGATTGCAAAATAAAATGTGTATGAACTGTAGAATGGAAAACCACTTTACTCCATAAACTTTCACCCAAATCAAAATAAAAAGTTATTTAAAAAAAGAAAAACATCCTCTCATAAGGTAACAATAATATGCACAAAATTGCAGTAGGGCCTACTCCCAATGACTTTGTTTGTATGTTATATATATATTTTTCCAGCATCATCTATTGAAAATACTGCCCTTTCTCCATTGAATGGACTTGGCAATCTTATTGATAATCAGTTGGCCATCGATATGTGAGTTTATTTCTAGAATCTCTATTCTATCATCTTGAAGTTTCTGGGTAGCATGAACAGTTAAGTGCTTAACTACCTGCTGAAAAGATTGGCAGCCCAAACCCACTCAGAGGCACCTTTGAAAACAGGCCTAGTGATCTATTTCCAAAGGATCACAGACTTATACCCTATGGTTTAAGGCTACCCTGCACATGTGAGGTCACCATGAGCTGGAAGGGCCTCAACAGGACCTAACAGAAACAAACACAGTTCTGATTACTGTAGCTTTGTAACAAGCTTTTATGATGATGGTTATAGATAGATATTTATGTCACAAAACATTTGCCATTTCAACAATCTTCACATGCATAATGCACTGACAGTAATTGTGTTCATCATGTTGTGCAACCATTAACATTTTCTGTTTCCAAATTTTTCCATCACCGTTAACAGAAGCTCTGTGTTCTGTAAGCAATGAGTCTCCTATTCCCACCCACATCTGGTAACCTCTGGTAACTTAAGTCTGCGTACACTTTCCCATTCTAGATGTTTCATCTAAGTGGAATTTTGGAATGTTTTTCCTTTTGTAACTGACATATTTCACACAGGATCATGTTTATAAGGTTTATCCATGTTGTAGCATGTATTAGTACTTCATTTCTCCTTAAGGCTGAGTAATATTTTTGGGAGCCATATCGCTGGTAAGAGTTTACTATCCAGAGTATACAGAGAACTTCTACAGCTTAACTACTAAAAGATAAAAAACCTAGTAAAAAAAAATGGGTGAAGTATTTGAATAGACATTTCACCAAAGAAGAAAAACAAATGACCAACAGAGATGTGAAAACATGCTCAACATCATTAATATAAGGGAAATGCAACCCTCATACATTTCTGGTGGGATTATAAAATGGTACAACCACTATGGAAAATGGTATGTTGTTGTTAGTTGTTGTTATGTGCCGTCGAGTCGGCCCCGACTCATAGCGACCCCTCCTTGGGTTTCCGAGGCAGTATCACTATGGAAGTAGGATTGCCCAACCTTCCTTCCGAGGAGTGGCTGGTGGGTTTGAACCGCCAGCCGCCTGGTTAGCGGGCAAGTGACTTAGCCACTATGCTACCAGAGCTCCCGGGAAAATGGTATAGTCTTCCTTAAAATTTGGAAATAAAAATATCATATGATCCGGTAACCCCACCACTAGGTATATATCCTACAGAAATAAGAGCTGGGGCATGAATAGATGTATATACACCCATGTTCATTGCAGCATTATTCACAATAGCAAAAAGATGGGAACAACCTAAGTGCCCATCAACAGAGGAATGGCTAAGCACACTATGGTACATACACACAATAGAATACTACACAACATTAAAGAATAACAATGAATCTGCTGAACCCTTCATAATGTGAATTAACCTAGAGAACATTATGCCGAGTGAAATTGTTGTTGTTGTTGTTATGTGCCATCAAGTTGGACTCAAAATTAGTCAATCACAAAAGGGCGAATATTGTATGACACTACTATTATGAAAAGACAAGAAAAGGTTTACACAGAGAAAGAAACATGCTTTGCTAGTTCCAGGGATAGGAGAGAAAATCAGGTAAATCATTCACTAGAGTACAAACACCTGTTAACTTGGGTGAAGGGAACGGCAATAAGGGGGAGATCAGCACAAAGTGATCAAGGCAAAGGAGGACATTGGGAGAGCACAAGAGTTACAGACAGCACAGGTAAATAAATAATATATACACAATCCTACAATCACAATAATAACAATAATCTGCAAATGAATACATAGATAGACATGCAAGCTGAACAGGTGCAGGAAGGTAAATGAAACTACTCCTATGACTATATACAGGTTTGACAGAGGATATTTCTACATATGTACTTATGTGCTACAACTATATCCACGAATATAGTAGAGCATACAGAGGACAAAGTTATGAAAACTTCTCAGTTGTAACCAAACACCTTGAGGAAATGAGTCACTGGACCTGGGGACTCAGGACTATAGTCACAGGGCTATCAAGGTCAACTGGCATAACTTAGTCCACAAAGACAATGTTCTACATGCTAGTTTGGTGACTGAAGTCTTAAAAGACTGTAACCAGTCATCTAAAGTGCAGCTATTGGTCTCTGAACATCCAGAGCGAAGAATAATGAAGAAAACCAAAGACATATGGAAACAGTCCAAAGGACTGATAAACCAGGTGAATCTCAGGTTCTAACACCCTGAGACCAGCACCTGATAGTGCCCAGCACCTGATAGTGCCCAGCTACCAATATGAAAAGGATCACTATAGAAGGTCCTGGACAGAGGGAGAGGAAAATGTGCAACAAAACTCAAAATAATAATAAAAGATAAGGCTAACTGGTCTGACCGAGACTTGAAGAACCCCTAAGACTTGGCCTTAAGACACCTTTAAGCTTATAACTGATCTCACCCCCATGATTCAACTTTCAGCCAAATAACAGACAAACCTATAAAGTGAACAATACCACCAGGGAGGTACCCACTCTTTAAAACAAACAACCATCCAAGATCAAAAGGGCAGCATTTATCCAGCAATAAAGTTCAGAAGATAGAAAGGAAGGAGGAGGAGTGGAAATAGGAACCACAAGGAAGAAGCGGCGAAAGTTGTTCCATTATGGGGATGGCAGTCAGTGTCACAAAACAAAATGTGTATGAATTACTAAATGGAAAGCTAATTTGCTCTATAAACTTTCATCTGAATCATGATAAAACTTTTTAAAAATAAAAATCAGTGTGGCCTAAATAATGTGTATATTTGTCATAGCTCATAGGACAGGAGGATGCCTCAGGATTGTTTCTTTCAGTGGCTCAGTGAAATTATCAGTGATCTAGCTCCCTTCCTCTTTCCTCACTCTGTCTGCTGTCATGAGAGGATTTGGCCTCATGGCCTGGTCTCCACAGGAGCCTGGGAAGATGGCTGCAGTTCCAGGTGAAGCACCTTGGCAAGATTGTCCAGATCAGGGAAAGGATGAGCCTGTCCTGTATCCTTTTTAAACCAGTTGACATCAAGTCAACTCTCACTCATGGTGACCCCAGGTGTGTCAGCATGGAATTGTGCCCTATAGGGATTTCAGTGGCTGAATTTTGAGAAGCAAATTGCTATGCCTTTCCTCCCAGGTGACTCTAGTGGACTCAGACCTACACCCAAGGACTTCATGTCATTTTTAGAGTAAGAGAAACATTTCTAGAAGTCTAACCTCCACCCCTCCATCAGGTCTCATTTGCCAGAACCAATCACTGACCAGAGGAAGTGTTTTTACCATTTACCAGGACTGACTTAAGCTAATACAAGGTTAGAACTGAGACTGGTGAGGCCCAGTCGACTCTGCAGCAGAGGCCACCTGACAACTGAAGCACTTTGGGAATGCCTCTGTTTGCCAGAAGAGGGGAAAATGACTATTGTGCAGACCCTATAGGGAGAATAGCTCAGAGAGCAAGGCTAGAGTGCCAGGGACAGTGGTTCTCGGACTGTGGTCCCAGAACAGCAGCATCAACATCACCTGAGAACTTATTAGAAATGCAGATTCTCTGGCCTCACCCAAGATCTATAGAATCAGAAACTCTGGAGGGGGAGGCCTGGCAATGCATGTTACAACAAGCCCTCCAGGTAGCTCTGAGGCACTGTGAAGTTTGCGAACCTCTGCCTTAAAAAATCTGCCTCTGTTAGGGGTAAGAGTAAGAGGAATCAGTATAGGAGTAATAAAGGGAGAACAAACAGGTAGGGTGTTGTTCTGGTTACCTAGTGCCACTCTGACAGGAATATACCACAGTGGGATGGCCTTAACAAACAGGAGTTTATTCTTACAATTTGGAGGTTTTAAGTCCAAGTTCAAAGTGCCAGACTCTAGGGGCTGGGTGAAAGTCTCTCACCCTTGGGGTCCAACTCTGCCTCCTGCTCCTGGCCTACTGGAGCTAGAGGCATTTCTTCACTCAGACAGCTGCTGGATGCTGAGGCTGAGAAGCCCCAAGGTTGACAAGTAAAAAGACACAGTCCTAATATTGCCAAACTACACAGCAGGCCATTAACTTAAGTCCATTGTAAGTCCCAAGGTCAGCAGAGCATAGCAAGCAGAATCCAAGTGTGCCATAGACTCGAGACCATTCTCAGAGCTTCTCCTTCTATACAGGAAGCAGACCACAGACCCCAAAGCAGCTACTCAGCTGCTTGGCGTAGATCCCACCATGGAGGTGATTGCCAGTCTCATCATGGGGAATAGCTGCCCAGTCACTCAACCAGGCCCAGCCAAGTTGACACACAAATATAACCACCACAGGTATACTATAAAAGCAACCAAGGGGAAGGAAAAGAAAGTTGTCAGCAATGTCCAATGTGAGAAAAAGGTCTTAAGTTTCATTTAAGAACTTATCAGGGATGGAAAATTGAAAAATAGAATGTAAAGAGGCTACAATTCAAGAGAAGGACTTTTAAGGGAAGCTTATGCAAGTAAAAGAGAAAGTATGTAATGGACAGTAAAAGGTTAAAGATACTGCAAATAAAGCAATTCTTGGAGGATTTTCCTGAGGACTATGAAGAGGGAAGTTGGAGCAGTACTCTCCAATATGTGCCTTTAAGTGTAAAATGCATACTGCATGCCCAGCCTTAGTATAA
>NW_006921615.1:3557111-3557725 GCF_000298275.1 Orycteropus afer afer
AAACCATTTCCACTACCCAAGGACCTTAGTATAACAAAAGAGTAGGTAAAATAATCCCTTAGTAATTTTCATATTTACTACATGTTGAAATAATAATACTTTTATATATTAGATTAAACAAAATATATTAAAATTAACTTCTTATTTTTTTCTTTTAATGTAGCTGCTAGAGAATTCTGAATGACACCTGTGGTTTGCATTATGTTTCTGATGGCGAACTGTGCGATTGTTAGTTGCTGTCTACTTGATTCTAACTCATAGTGCCCCAATGTGTGCAGAGTAGAACTACTCCATAGGATTTTTAAGGTTGTGACCTTTTGGAAGCAGACCCCAGAACTGTCTTTTGGGGCAACTCTGAGTGGGTTCAGACCACCAACCTTTCAGCTGGTTGCCTAGCATTTAGCTGTTTGCACCACCCAGGGAAACGCTAGTCTAAAGCATTGTTGTTGTTGTTGTTATGTGCTGTTGAGTCGGCCCCAACTCACAGATACCCCTCCTTGGGTTTGCAAGGCGGTATCAGTAGGGAAGTAGATTGCCCCATCTTCCTTCCGAGGAATGGCTGGTGGGTTTGAACCGTCAGCCTTCTGGTTAGCAGTCAAGTGCCTTAGGCACTA
>NW_006921615.1:3557825-3559661 GCF_000298275.1 Orycteropus afer afer
TTGAACCGTCAGCCTTCTGGTTAGCAGTCAAGTGCCTTAGGCACTATCCTACCAGAGCTCCCAGTCTAAAGCATAAGGAAGTTTAATAAGTTTGCAGAAAAACTGGGTGAAAGAGAGTTTAGACGTTTGAAGTAAACATAAGGGCCTAAGGAGAATGCAAATATAATTGTTTAAAGATTCTTCTTATGTTAAATTTGTGTCTTAAAATATCAAAGAAAAGAAATGGATATGCCTCTTTGAGGGGAAAAAAAAACCTGAGATTATAAAGATGCAGAAGCTCCTACAACCAAGAATTGCCTAAGGAGAATGCAAATACAATTGTTTAAAGATTCTTCTCGTGTTAAATTTGTGTCTTAAAATATCGAAGAAAAGAAAAATGAATGTGCCTCTTTGAGGGGGAAAAAAAAACCTGAGGAGATTATAAAGAGCAGAAGCTAGCCTACCACCAAGAATTGGCTGCTAATTCAAAACCGATAAGAAGGGTTGAGTTCAATGGATACAAATTTGATGATAAAGAAATTTCTTCTATGTTTGCAATAAATCTTCACTAACTTGAACATAAACTTTCGGTGGGTAGAGGGAGAAAAGAAACCAACATCATCCTTTGCCTTTTACGTTTCCCACTTGGAAGGGGAAAGTTCACGCTGTGGCTGAAAATCTTCCTTGAGATATAGTGGGCAAGTCTATATTAGAGAAGCACCAAACGTGCAAGTGCAGGATGTCCTTGATGCCAATGACTAAAGACAAACAGGAGGGGGGTGTTCAATTAGAGCTTTTACACAAAGGCTTCAAGCTACCTTTTGACAAGCTGTACTTAAAAAAAAAAAAAAAAAAAACCTCTTAGTGCTTGGAGGCAATAAATGGAGAGAAATACTGCTATAGAAACACCCCACTTATAACTCCATTTTTTAATACCACAAAACCTACCACAATGGCATTGTCCCTGAAGAGGATGAAATCATCTTAAGCCTTTTGTTGCTGAAATTATAAATTATCTTAATTAACTTTTCTCAATCTTCTTGTGTTTTATTGGCCAGTCCTAAGACTTGACTTGGCTAGAAGACATCTTTTTCATTCTGTAGTCTTTTTTACCTTCCCTGATATATGTTCTTTCACCAATAGTATCAATGCATCAGCTCTAATACCAGACTGTCCTACTTTCCTATTTCTTTTATTACTTAATCATACATAACCACTTGTATGAGTTCTTAAAAAAAAAAAAAATGGAGTGGGGAAAATGTAAAAATGGCCCCACTTGGGTATATATTCCCCATTAAATACAGATTTTAATATTCCCATGCTGGTTCCCACAGGATTTGATAGGAAATAAAGATGAATGATTAAGAGAGTAAGAAAACAAATACTTTAATAAGCAGAACAGAGACAGGGCTAACAATTTAAGTGCCTTGCTTACAATGGCAAAATATTTTAGCAGTCAGATATTCAAAAAATTTAAGTAAGCGATGTATAAAATAGTTTTGAAGGAGAAAGGCTGGATAATTTTTCAAGTTCAACTTATACAAAATAGAAAGGAATTATCAATGTGGCGATTGACCAATCAATATAAAATCCACCTGGTTTCTTAGTCAATTTGAACATAAATGTCATCTCCTAAATGTGCATATACTTGTCTCCTGTTACTTGCTGTAACAAATTACCATAAATGTAGTGGCTTAAAGCAACACAAGTTTGTTATTTTACAGTTCTGAAGGTCAGAAGTCTAAAATATCTTTCACTTGGCTAAAATCAAGCTGTTGTCAGGGCTGCGCTCCTTCCAAAGTCTCCAAGGGAGAACTCATTCATTGCCTTTTCTAACTTGTAGAGATAGCCTATATT
>NW_006921615.1:3561146-3563232 GCF_000298275.1 Orycteropus afer afer
ATGTTATCCACAATTTGTTATGATCCACACAATCAAATGCTTTTGCATAGTCAATAAAACACAAGTAAACATCTTTCTGGTATTCTTTGCTTTCAGCTAAGATCCATCTGACATCAGCAATGATATCCCTTGTTCCGCAACCTCTTCTGAATTCAACTTGCCATTTCTGGAAGTTCTCAGTCAATATACTGCTGCAACCATTTTTTAATTATCTTCAGTAAGATTTTACTTGTGTGTGATATTGATGATATTATTCAATAATTTCCACATTCTGTGGGATCACCTTTCTTTGGGATGGGTACAAATAAGAATTTCTTCCAGTCACATGGCCAGGTCTTCCAAATCTCTTGGCATAATTGAGTGAGTGCCTCCAGTGGGGCTCACTGGGTATTCCATCAATTCCTGGAGCCTTGTGAAAAATTTCACTTCTTTAAAAAAAAAATAAACAAGAAATATTAACAGATGTTTTTCAGAGTGAAATTTCTTTATTTCGCCTTCACTTTTAAAAGATACTTTCTCTTAGATTTCTAGTTTGACAATTTGTTATTGTTTTCTTTCAATACTTTGAAGTAGATTTTCTCATTTCCTTTGCTTCTGTGAGAAAACTGCTGCCATTCTTGTCTGTCTTCCTCTGCATATAACATGTCCTTTTTCTCTGGCTGCTTTTATAATTTTCTCTCTATCACTGGTTTTGTGAAATTTGATTGTGATGGTTTTGGTATGGCTTTCTTCATATTTATCATATTTGGGGAACATTAGTCATCTTGGCTTTGTAGATCTATAGTTTTCTTCACATTATAGCCATTATTTCTTCAATATCTCATTTTGAGACTCCAATTGTGCATATATTTAAAATAATAAAATATTGTTTAACTGGTTAAAGTTGTCCCGTGGCTCACTGGTGCTTTTTATTTGTTTTGCAGAGAGTCTTGTTTCTTTGTGTGTTACATTTTGGATAGTTTCTATGACTTCAAATTTACAGGGTTTTTCTTTTGCCATATCTAATCTGCCATTAATCCCATCCTGTGTATTTTTCATCCCACACATAATAATTTTCTTTCTAGAAATTCAATTTGGCTCTCTTTTATTTCTTCCATAAGTTCCAGCTTTTTGAACATAAGCAATACAGTTTTAATAACTGAAATAATGCTCTTGCCTGCTAATACTAACATCTGAGTCAGTTCTGATTGATTATTATCTTAATTATAGATCATGCTTTCCTCCTTCTTTGTATGCCTGGAAATCTTTGATTGGATGCCAGACATTGTTAATTAACTTTTTTGATGGTTTATATTTTTGTAATCCTATAAATATTTTTGAGCTTTGTTCTGAGATGCAGTTAAGTCACTTGGAAACAGTTTGATCCTTTTGGGTCTTGCTTTTATGATTTGTTAGATGGGTCCAAGCAGTGCTTAATGTAGGCCAATTGTTCCTCACTACTGTAGTTGGGAAGAACACACTCAGCATTTCTCAAGCTAAAAGAACTGAAGAAAAAATTTAAGCCTCAAGTTGCAATATTGAAAGATTCTATGAACAATATGTTGAATGATGCATGAAACATCAAAAGAAGATAGAAGGAATACACAGAGTCACTGTACCAAAAAGAATTGGTTGATGTTCATCCATTTCAGGAGTGGCATATGAGCAAGAACCAATGGTATTCAAGGAAGAAGTCAAAGCTGCACTGAAGGAATTGGTGAAAAACAAGGCTTCTGGAATCGATGGAATACCCATTGAGATGTTTCAACAATTGGATGCTGTGCTGGAGGCACTCACTTGGCTATCCCAAGGGATTTGGAAGATAGTTACCTGGCCAACTGACTAGAAGAGATCCATATTTGTACCCATTCCAAAGAAAGGTGATCCCACAGAATGTGGAAATTATTGAACAATATTAATATTGCACGCAAGTAAAATCTTACTGAAAATAATTTAAAAACGGTTGCAGCAGTATATTAACAGAGAACTTCCAGAAATGCAAGCTGGATTCAGAAAAGGATGTGGAATGAAGGATATCATTGCTGATGTCAGGTGGATCTTGTCTGTAAGCAAAGAATACCAGAAAGATGTTTACTTGTGTTTTATT
>NW_006921615.1:3564085-3580622 GCF_000298275.1 Orycteropus afer afer
GAGGATTGACACAGTGGTTTCAACGATGGGCTCAGGCATAGCAGGGATCGTGGGGCGGGTGTGGGACTAGGTAGTGTTTCCTTCTGTTGTACATAGGGTTGCTGTGAGTGAGAGACAACTCAGTGGCACCTAACAACAACAACAACAACTGTAGCAAGACATTCCTGAGTACTCTACCCAATGTCTCATGAATTTTTCATTTTTCCAGTCTATGTGCTAGGAATAGGCACCATTTTCAGTGCTGTATGAGTGCCAGACACTGTTTTCTAGTCCTTTCTGGGTTTTTTGTTGTTATTTTCCCAAACCTTGGGTAGTATCTTCAGATGCATTTGTGGATTAGACCCTCTGCAGATCTCTGAGTCCTCTCTCTGTGCAGTGTTCCTCTCTTTGGTACTCTGTCCTGAGAACTCTACCTACCCTGCACTCTCCTCTCTGTGTCCTAAACTCAGTGTCCATGGGCTCTGCCTGGGTTCCACCTTCCTACATGACAGCCTGTATACTCTCTTGTAGCAACCTAGGACAATCATAGGGCTCATCTCATGTGTTTTCCATGTCTCAGGGATCACTGACATTCATTGCCTTATTTCCAGTGTGTTTGGTGTTTCAGGTAAGAGGTAAATCTGATCCCCTGTTACTCCAACTTGGGGACAAGCACCTCATCTTTTTAGCAATTTATTGAACCTTTGAGCAGTTCCTAATTTTGTATTTACTGCTATCTCAAAAAAAACTACTTTATAAGTTTCTTATAAACAATCCTGAGACTTTTATTTTAGCACAACATTATGGCACAAGAGAGATAGGTTATATAACTTTTTTCTTTAAAAACCATTAAGTGTGATTGGAATGTTCTAGTGTGAAATAGTTTTATTATCTTACTTATTAACAAAATATTGTTTAACTGTCATTGAAGGACATTCACTGTTTGAGCTTTCTCTCATCCTATTACTAATCTTCAAATGTGTCAACAAAAATCTATTCATATCACTTAACATCAAAAATCCTGTTTTGGCAGTTTAATATCAGAACAGAGAAAATTCACCACAGCGCATTTTATTTCCACCCCTTCAGTGGCATCATTTGATCATGGTTGCAATTTATCATGAAAGAGGAAATATTTTTCAGATAATATATTTTTAGGAAGATAGCTCTACTAACCACCACCACTCATCTGTCAGTTTGTTGTACTGTGGTTGCTTGCATATTGCTATGAGCCTGGAAACTATGCCACCAGTATTTCCAATACCAGCCATCACCTATGGTAGACAGAAAGACTTAGTGGTCTATTTCTGAAAAAATGGACCAGTGAAAACCTTATGAATAGCAATGGAACATTGTCTGGTATAGTTCCAGAAGTTGAGCCCCTCAGGTTGGAAGGCAATCAAAATATAACTGGGGAAGAACTACCTGTTCAAAGTATAGTGACCAAATGGCATGAATTGGGTAAAGCTTTTGTGACCTCTATTTGTTTATGTGGGACAGCCCAAAATGAGAAGAAACAGCTGTAAATATCCATTAATAATCCAAACATGGAATGTATGATTCTAGGGAAATTGGAAGCCATCAAAAATGAACTGGAACACATAACGATAGATATCCTAGATATTAATGAGCTGAAATGCACTGGTATTGATCATTTGGAATTAGACAACATGTGGTCTACTACGCCAGGAATGGCAAATTGAAGAGGAATGGCATCGCATTCATCATCAAAAAGAACATTTCAACCTCTATCCAAAGTACTGTGCTGTCAGTGATAGGACAATATCCTTATGCATACAAGGAAGACCAGTTAATATGGCCATTATTCAAATTTACACACAATCACTAAAGCAAAAGATGAAGAAATTAAAGATTTTTACCAGCTTCTGGTGATTAGAATGTGAAAGTTGGTAACAAAGAAACAGGACTAATTGTTGGAAAATATGGACTTGATGGAAGAAATAATGCCAGAGACCACATAATAGAATTTTGCACGATAAGTGACTTATTCATTGCAAATATTTCTATTCAACAACATAAACAGCAACTATACATGTGAGTATCACCAGATAGAACACACACAGAGATCAAACTGACTATATCTGTGGAAAGAGACAATGGAAAACTTGGTATCATCAGTCAGAACAAGAACAAGGACCAAGTGCACAACAGAAAATCATATGCTCTTATGCAAGTCCAAGTTGAAGCTGAACAAAATTAAAATAAGTCCATAAGAGCCAAAATAGGACCTTGAGTGTATCCCACCTGAATTTAGAAACCATCTCAAAAAGAGATTTGATGCATTGAACACCCATGACCAAAGACCAGACAAATTGTAGGATGACATCAAAGATATTGTACAAGAAGAAAGCAAAAGCAAAAAAAAAAAAAAAAACCTCATTTAAAAGACAGGAAAAGAAGAAAAGACTAAAATGGAAATCAGAAGAAACTCTGAAACTTGCTGTTGAATGTAGAGTGGCTGAAGTGAATGGAAGAAATGATAAATAAAAGAACTGAATAGAAGATTTCAAAGGGTGACTCGAGAAGACAAAGTACAGTATTATAATGAAATGTACCAAGACCTGGAGTTAGAACACCAAAAGGGAAGAACATGCTTGGCAATTCTCAACCTGAAAGAAGGGAAGAATAAAAGCCTCAGGGAATCTATGGACAAAATATTGAATGATGCAGGAAGCTCCAAAAAAAAAAAAAAAAAAGACATTGTATTGTACTGGTAAATCTGCTGCAAAATACCTCTTTAAAATTTAGGAGCAAAGATGTCATATTGAGAGATTCTATGGGAAAAATATTGAATGATGCAGAAAAAAAAAAAAAAAGATGGAAGGAATACACAGAAATACTGTACCAAAAAGAATTGGTTTACATTCAACCATTTCAGGAGGTAGCAGCACATTGACAGGGAACTGCCAGATATTCAAGCTGGATTCAGAACAGTGTTTGGAACAAAGGATATCATTGTTGATATTAGATGGATCTTGGCTGAAAGCAGATAATACTAGAAAGATGTTCACTTGTGTTTTATTGACTATGCAAAGACATTGAATTGTGTAGATCATAACAAATTATGAATAACATTGCCAAAGTGGGAATTCTAGAACACTTGACTGTGTTCTTGTGGAACCTGTATGTAGACCCAAAGGCAGTCACTTGAACAGAACAAGGATATAATGCATAGTTTAAAATCAGGAAATGTGTGTCAGGGTTGTATCCTTTCACCATACTTATTTCATCTGTATGCTGAGCAAATAATCCAAGAAGCTGCACTATATGAAGAAGAACATGGCATCAGGATTACAGGAAGACTCATTAACAGCCTCCGATTTGCAAGTGACACGACCTTGCTTGCTGAAAGTGAAGAGAATTTGAACTGCTTACTGATGAAGATCAAAGGTTATGCTCTTCAGTATGGATTATACCTCAAAATAAAGAAAATAAAAATCGTCACAACTGGAACAATAAGCAACATCATGATAATTAAATATTACTAATAAAGGAAGAAAGAAATGATCTGAATCACCACTAAAAATAACACTAAATTTTGATTGAAAGAATTGACTAATAAATCATATTCGTTGTGTTTCATTTATACACCAACGTGATACTTTTAGAACTTACTGCCTTGATTTGAAGATATGTGTATTGAATTTTCTGCTAAGTTCTTGATATTTTTTAAAGGCAGCCTATATGAGAAATAGAATAATGCTACTTGTTTTATTCTCTGGATACCTCTCCAACAATAAATAAGGATGGCTGGAATGAAGAAAGATGCTGCTAGGTTGGGCTCCGATGCCACCACTAACCCCAATTGCTAAACCCATCATGTTTTCCATGATGACCATTACATCCCAGCCTACACACAATGGGCTAGGTATAGAACCAGTGTTTGCTATAACCTGAGATATTTTAGGGAGGCAACCCTATAAAGAAATCTCACAGGAAAACTCACTTTGTGTGTTTAAGGCAATGTGCTAGCACTTTTCTATACTCTTTCAGTGTCTAGTTCCCTTTAGCTGTCCTGGTCACAAACTAGGCTTGCATGGCCCTGGCTCCTTCCCATCACTGCGTTCTAGCCCCTATATCCCTGCTGAGTTCATCCTAGATGGGAGGTATCCAGCTCTCCTTGCCCACGTAGTCCTTGGATCTTCATAATGTTCCTATACTCTCCAGGTTTTTCCTTTTTTCAAATGGACACCTTTCTTCATTATTTAGCACTCTGAGCATCAACCACCCCCTTAGTTCCACTTCTCCCCAATCAGGACAACTCTATTTTAAAGTTAAACATACAAATGTATGTTAAAAGAGCTGTCGATGAACATTAAAAATACTTGAAGGGATGCATGCACTCTGAGGTTTGAGGAGGTTGATTTTCCTAAATTTACCACCGCTTTATGAGCTCATTTTGCCATATACGCTATCTAAAAAACATGTGCTATTAAAATTGAAGATATTGCCTTCCTATGCCATCATCTCAGAAATATTTTCATGTTGATAGAATAATTCAGGAGATGCACAGACCCAAAGACAAATGAGTCACTGTCTAATTTTCAACTGAGTTAAGATATTTAATGCATCTTGTTTGTGCACCAAATAGTGGTGGTGATGATGAATCAGTTTCATGAGCTAGAGCAGGATGTGGATAAGAGTAGAAGAAAAAGTGTTTGGAACTTCTGGCACAAAAGGGTAAATGGAAATCGCGTTCCAAAAAAGGCAGCCTCAGGAGGCAAAGCACTGTCCAGTACATCAAATTGGTGAGGTTTGGTAAGAACGCAAAAGGAGAAAGACAAGGGTGATCACCGAAGTCAGGTAAGACCTATCTAACGTTTTGGAAGGTAGAGGCTGACCACCTTCTCTTGGTCAAAGGTTCTCAGCTGATGGCAACCTTGTCTGAGTGTCTTCCTAAGGGCTGATGCCACAGAAGGTAGAAGATATAATGAATCTAACAATGCCAATTACCCAGCTCATTAAATGTCAGTGCCCTTTTTCCTTCCTCCACTATTGAAAATTTAGGCAAAGTGGAAAGTTTCTCCACTGCCATTATGGTTTTGCAGATTTTTTTCTTTTGCACCACGCATGTTGTTTTCTATGTTTCCTGAAGCCTGGCTCTCTCAGGCACTTCTAATTGATGGACCTAGTCTATGGTCTTTCATAGAGTAATGATCAATGAATGCCTAAACTGGTGAAAGCATATAAGAAAAAAAATAACATATTCAGTTACAATAAAAAATGAAGAGGCAGCATGTTGTTGTTGAGTCCATTTTGATTCATAGTGATTCATGTGTTACAGAGAGCTGAGTTCCATGGGTCTTCTTGATTGTAATCTTCATGGTTTAAAATCAGAAAGATGTACATCAAGATGATATTCTTTTACCATACTTATTCAATATGTATGCTGAGCCAATAATTCAAGAAGATGGGCTATATGAAGAAGAATGCAGCATCAGAATTGGAGGAAGACTCATTAATAACCTGTATGAACCTGACACCACCTTGCTTGTTGAAAATGAAGAAGATTTGAAGCACTTGTTGATGAAGGTCAAAAACTACAGCCTTCAATATGGATTATATTTCAACATAAAGGAAACAAAATCCTCACAACAGGACCAATAATCAACATCAAGATAAATGGAGAAAAGATGGAACTTGTCAAGAATTTCATTTTACTTGGACCTATAGTCAATGCCTGTGGAAGCAGCAGTCAAAAAATCCAATAGCATACTGCATTAGGTAGATCTGCTGCAAAAAGACCTCTTTAAATTGTTAAAGAGTAAAGATGTCACGTTGAACACTGTCAGATGTACACTTGACCCAAGCCGTTGCCTTTTCAGTGGCCTCACATGCATGTGAAATGGAGACATTGAATAAGGAAGACTGAAAAGGAATTGATGCATTTGAATTATGTTGCTGGCAAAGAACATTGAATATACCATGGGTTGCCAGAGGCACAAACAAATCTTTCTTGGAAGAAGTACAGCCAGAATGCTCCTTAGAAGTGAGGATGGTGAGGATTTGTCTCACTTACTTTGGTCATGTTATTGTAATGGCCAGTCCCTGGTGAAGAGCATAGTTTGGTAAAGTGGAAGATCAGCAAAGGAGAGGAAGTCCCTCCATGAGATGGATAGACACAATGGCTGCAACAATGGGCCCATACAGAGCAACAATTATGAAGATGGTGCAGGACCAAGCAGTATTTCATTCTATTGTATATTGGTTCACTATGAGTCAGAACCAACTCAATGACACCTAAGAACAACAACAACTCTAGTCTAAGGAATGTTTGATCTCTTAGTTCTCAAATTCTTTATATTTCCCCCATTTGACCATCTCCTTTCTTATTTTAAGAATGTATTTGTAAAAGGTGCATTGCCTATAGTTTTTATACATTGAGAAAAACAAAATAAATATCAATATTTACCTAATATTAAGGGCAAAAGATAACTATGTGTTGCACTAATGTTAGAAATAGTTTTTGCTTCTTCAGTTCAATCTGAAGGTAATGGAGATCCAAATTTCCAAGTAAAAAGCTTTGGATGAAATAACCTTGTCCCTCCCTCAGCCACTTTTTTTTCCCATTTGACTAGAGTCAAGTTTACTAGCATTTCAAAGACATAAACACTTAGTAAATAATATTTTATCTGAGATAATTTATAATTATGTTTTTATACTGGTTGAATTTAAAAATACCTTACCATCATCACTTCAGCATCATATTTTGATGGTTAAAATATTATCCTTTGGGAAATATAGAGTACAGCATTGGAACATATGATTGTAGTACCTTAGAAGTTTAAGTATCATTGTTTTGGTCCTCTAGTGCTGCTCTTACAGAAAATACCACAAGTAGATGGCTTGAACAAACGGATTTATTCTCTTACAGTTCAGGAGGCTAGAAGTCCAAGTTCAAAGTGCCAGCTCTTGGGGCTGGGTGAAGGTCCCTTGACCTTGAGGTTCAGCTCTGCCTCTTGCTCCTGACCCACTGGAGCTGGAGACTTCCCTTAACTTAAGCAACTGCTGACTGCAGCAGCTGACAAACCCAAGGAAGACAAAATGGCACAGTCCCAAGATTATTCACTACATGGCAGGCCACTAGTTCAAGTCTAGAGATAGTCTCAAGATTGGCAGACAGCATGGCAGGCCATTGAGATGAAAATTTGGCCAATGCAGGATCCAGATGTGCCAAAAAGCTTGTCTTTGTCAAAGCTTCTTATATACTGGAAGCAGACCACATCCCTAAGATAGCTACTTAGCTGCTCACAGTAGATTCCATCATGGAACTGGTCACCAGTCTCATCACAGGGAATAACTACATCTAACTGCCCAGTTCAGAACCAGGCCCAACCAAGTTGACACACAACTTTTACCAAAAGCATTTACTGGAATATCTGAGATAAAACAACTTCCTAAAACATTTTGTTTTTTCAAAGACTTGGCTTAATTTCTGTGCTGTATATTTGGTTTACAACTAACAGTTACAGAGGCCATCGTTAGTCTTCTAAGGGCAGAACACAGAGCCTACACCTAGCAGAAGCTCAAGAGTATATGTGGATGAATCTTTGAGTGATTAAGTAGGCAAATGTCCCTAAACATCACTAGGGAACATACAGCACTCTTTCCTGAATTGTTGAAAGAGATGCCAAGTGCTTATTTGCTTATTGTAAACTCTCTTCCACCTATAATTTTATTCTATTCCTTCTGACTCTGTGGCACTAAAAACAAATTGTTCACCATCCTCCAAAACCTTCATATAATTAAAGATAATAATCATTCACCGCATAGCCATCTCTCTTTATATAAGGCAATCCCAGTGGAGCATGACAAATGAGTATATGTGCAGTTAAATGATTGGCATTTAATTTATCCTCTTTCGGTGTACATTTGCAGTGGTTTTGCTTCTATTATCAGCATGTTCTTTTGTGTACCCTCTCAGATCACTTAGTTGGAACACAGGTTGGCTGTGCTGAGCCTACAGGCTTGTCACCAGGGTCATCCAGTTTGTTCATGTGAAAAATCAAACCCTTCCAGTGGCCAGAAGCCACCCAGCTATCTCTATCCCAGCACCTGGTTCATGTGTACCATAAGAGGGATGGGTCAGTGGTTCAAAGCTAACTCAGAACAGCCTGTGCCACCAATGGAAAAATCTGCTCCAAGGGATTAGGCTTGGTCCCTACCCCAAATCAAATCCATTGCCATTGAAACGATTCCAAGTCATAGTGACCCGATGGGCCAGAATAGAACTGCCCCATAGGCTTTCCAAGGCTGTAATCATTATTTGCAGACTGCCACATCTTTCTCCCTCAGAGTGGCTGGTGGATTTGAACTGTCAAGATTAGCAGCCAAGCAGTTTAATCACTGCACCCTCAGGATTCTTTCACTATGACCCAGACCACTATTATTTAATACAACACAATAAAGAGCCAAGAAGTTTAAAGGAAATCTCCTGGATATTTTCCTCAGAGGCATAAAAAATAAAAGCAGTAAATCTCATCCCTGAGGGAGAGAAAAGATTTTTCCTTCCCAAAAAGGTATGATCAGAGTCAGTGTTAATTGACTTCAGTCAAATGTTCCCACACTTTGCTTTGGAAGCTATCTTGTAAAAGACTAATCACTAACAAGAATGCAATATAACATTGGTAACGATCTCCATCTACAACTGTTTTTCATGTTTTTCTACCATCCTGTTTCTCATAGAATATCTCAACAATTTTAATAACCTAAATCTTCAAGACAGTGAACACTCAGTTAACAAGTCAAGTTTTCTTCTCTGTAAATCAAAGAAGCTCTTAGAATTACGAAAGATTTTAATGGATATATTTGAAATTAAGTTCAGTTAGAAAGTTGGACCAAACAATCAATCAGTAAATAAAATTTTTAAAAGTAAATATGAACAACCATTACATCAATGTCAAACCTCTTTGGCAGCTACTCTCCAATTAAAAACGAAAAACAAAAACAAAAAAAAACAGTTGCCTTGAGTCTACTCCAACTTATGATGACCCCACAGGTGTCGGAGAAGGACTGTGCTCCTAAGCATTTCCAGTGGCTCATTTTCTAGAAGCAGATAACCAGGCCTTTCTTCTGAAGTGCCTCTGGGTAGACTTGAACTCAACACCAACTTTTCAGTTAGCAACTCATTATGTTAACCATTAATGCCTCCCAACGACTTCACTCTCTAATAGTCTTCTGAATAACTTATTAATCAAAAGACAACTTCATGCTAAAAAGATTTAAATCAATCACTTAGGAAATAGAAAATCCTAAGTATGTCAAGTGTACATTTCTGCTGTATTATAGTGATTTATTTCCCCAGAAAAATGTTTTTATGTGTATTTCTATGCACATATAGTTGGATGTTTTTAATTTTAGTACTAAAATTTCAGAACCACTTCAGAATCACTGCCAGTTGTGTTATAATTCCTTCATTTTGCTCGGACTAGAATGTTAATGCTTGAATGAGCTTTAAATAAATCACATTAGTCTTTCAGTATGAGGCACACATGTAGGAACTAAATTACTTTCTTGATCTGTTTCTGGGATCTGTTGACCTGAAAGCACTTGATAGATTTTTTTTTTTTTTTTTTTTTTGCAAATTTAAAGAGCAGAGAACGTCCTATCTGAATGGGTCCTTGTCTTCATATTCTGGTGTTTATGGAACAGTTCTTACCTTTTCTTCCAAGTTAGGATTACTCTCCAATCTTTTCACTCCTTCACCATGGATACATTGTCATCTCATTTAGTGCACTTACATTGATACCTGCACCTTTCTTTCTTTCTTTCTTTTTTTAAGCCATTGATGTATCAAAATTCCCCTTCACTCTTATTGTTGGTGTTGTTACATGCTGTTAAATCAGACCTGACTCATAATGACCCCTCTTTGGGTTTCCGAGGCAGTATCACTCCAGAAGTAGATTGCCCACACTTCCTTCCAAGGAGTGGCTGGTGGTTAACTCTTATAGTAACACTATAATTAGAACACACAGTGTAAAAACAGTCCCTTTGAGAGCTGGTATATGGTATATGGAGCTGGTATTTGCCAAGTAAATTTGCTTCAGTCTGGGGCAAATGGAAAAAGAGTTCAGAAGAGCAATAAAGAACTTCTAGAAGATGTTAAGGCTTTCCCAGTGCCTGCAGCCAACTCCTAAACTTGAATTCTGTTCCTATTGATTGATTCATTCATTCATTTATTCATTCTTTTGACCTGTTTGCCTTGTTTATTAGGTGTTATTTACTAAGAAAATCATCATGAGAAAAGGTAGAACAGTCCCTTCCCTCACATGGCTTACTGTATAGTGGGAAAGAGAGATGCTAATCTAATAATTCAACACACAAGTGTAGACTTAAATTTGATATCTGAAGTGAGTGTAGTGCTGTGCAACCTGACTCTAACATAGGGGAGTTGACACCATGAACCAACTGATCCATGAAGTGAAGGATGAAAAAGTATTAACTACGCAGGAAATAGAAACTAGAAAGGGAGCTCTGGTAGCATAGTGCCTAAGGCACTTGACTGCTAACCAGAAGGCTGGAGGTTCAAACCCACCAGCCACTCCTCGGAAGGAAGATAGGGCAATCTACTTCCGTAGTGATACTGCCTTGGCAACCCAAGGAGGGGTTGCTATGAGTCAGGTCCGACTCGAGGGCACATAACAACAACAACAGGCAGGAAAAGGATCATCATTCAGGAGGGTGTGCATATGTATGTGAACCTATCCCTTAATTTTGGACCACAAAGATGACATGACTTTCACCAGTGATGAAATGTCAGCTTCTGCCTCTTTTTTTTTTTTTTTAATTTGTCATAATTATCCACTCCTATGAGGTTTTTAGGGATGCTCAAGTCATTATGCTCAAAGGGGGAGCTCTGGTATCATAGTGCCTAAGGCACTTGACTGCTAACCAGAAGGCTGGCGGTTCAAACCCACCAGACACTCCTCGGAAGGAAGGTTGGGCAATCCACTTCTGTAGTGCTATGAGTCGGGTCCGACTCGATGGCACATAACAACAATGTGCAAAGAGTCCTGGTCACATTGTTCCTAAATCTGGAGGTATTTCATTGGTGCCATGAAAGACCTCAGCATAATGTTATAAAGCTCCATCCATTCTAATGTCTTTCCTGGCATCTGCCATCTGTATTAGGATTTAAATAAATGAATTTGTTTTCCATAAAGAAACAAAATATCATATGGACTACAAAATGTGTAGACAGGTGATCTTCATAAGATTTGTCTTTTCCACTGTGATTTGTGCTACTGTTTAGTCTAATTGTTACTAATACCTCACCTGTCCTGTAAATGATCTTAGAAAGATATAAAATAACAGATTCCTCTTTGGGAACAAAAAATAAACTAATATTTATGCCAAATGTTTTACTTATGTGATATTTAAGTACAAAGAATTATATATTATATTGAATCAACCACTCAATTCAAGCCTACATAACTCAGAGATGGTATTGTCCTACGTAGGAAAAGGTTTTGTTTAATAAATACTGCCCCTCATCCCCTCAAAAAACAAAAAAGAAAACAATCTGACCAGTGAAAGTATCTATAGGAAGATAATGTGGATATATTAGCAAGGACCCTGTGAGGAAAACATAAACCATGCCACATGATTCAATCCAAAAAAAAAAAAAAAGCTCACTGCCTTTGAGTCAGTTCTGATTCATGGCGACCCCTCCTTGGGTTTCCAAGGCGGTATCTCTATGGAAGTAGATTGCCCAGTCTTCCTTTTGAGGAATGGCTGGTGGGTTTGAACCAGCAGGCTTCTGGTTAGCAGTCAAATGCCTTAGGCAGTATGCTACCAAAGCTCCTACATGATTCAATAGAGGGAAATTAATACAAGGAATTGGTTACAAAGATGTTGGAAAAAACTGTAAAACAAACACAGATTAACAACAGCTGAAAGCCTATACTTCCCAGGGCCTGGATGGCAGAGAACAGGGAGAAGATATGTTTCCAAATCCAGAACCCACAGCTAGAACTTGAGACCAATGAGGTCTACAAAGAGATAGAACCATTTGTAGCAGAGAGAGTTCTCCTCTGCCCCTGCCCTCTAGTTCCCACTGATCAACATAACTGAAGCCAGATGAAAGGGAGGTTGAGAAACATAGTTTGCAATCATCCCTGTGATGCAGAGTAGAGCCCAAGAAGGACAAGGAATGAATCTGAAAGAAAACTGGCAGATGATTGGCACAGAACCAGAAAATTATTGAGGACTGATGTTTGTATAAAGGTGCACAGTTGCTGTTGAGACAGTTCCAACTCATGGAAATCCTAGGTATGTCAAAGAATCTGTAAGGTTTTCAGTGGATGGTTTTCAGAATTAGATCACCAGGCCTTTCTTTAGAGGTACCTCTGTATGGATTCGAAACTCCAAACTTTCAGTTAGCAGCCAACCACATTAATTATTTGTACCCCTCAAGAACTCATGTATAAGAATACAGGGTCTATTACTATTGTTGGTTCTGTTTCTTAATTTTTTCTTTGTAACAGTATTTTTCCTCAGAGCTGTTTATAATGTGAACAAATGAATTGTGCTCAACTACTAACAGAAAGCTTGGCAGTTCAAAACTACTCAGAAGTATTGAGGAAGAAAGTCCTGACAATCTGCTTCCATAATGATTATTGTACTTGTTTTTACATACCATTGAGTCAGTTTCGACTCATAGTGACCCTATATAAAACAGAACAAAACACGGCCCAGTCCTGCACCATTCTCAAAATTGTTGCTATGGTTGAGCCTGTTGTTACAGTCACTGTGTCAATTCTTCTTGTTGAGGGTCTTCCCCTTTTTTGCTGACTCTCTACTTTACCAAGCATGGTATTCTTCTCCAGGGACAGGTCCCTCCTGATAACATGACCAAAGTACAAGAGACAAAGTCTGGCCATTCTCGCTTCTAAGGAGCATCCTGGCTGCACTTCTTCAAAGGAAGATTTAATAGTTCTTCTGGCAGTCCATGGTATATTCAAATATTTCTTCACCAACAACATAATTCAA
This sequence comes from Orycteropus afer afer, assembly GCF_000298275.1. NCBI lineage: Eukaryota > Metazoa > Chordata > Mammalia > Tubulidentata > Orycteropodidae > Orycteropus > Orycteropus afer. Next base: position 3,577,076 of record NW_006921615.1, read on the forward strand.
ATGCATTAATTCTTCTTCAGTCTTCCTTATTCACTGTCCAGCTGTAATATGCATACATGGCTATTGAAAAGACAATGGCTTGAGTCAATTGCACCTTAGTCTTCAGAGTGACATCTTTGCTTTTTGACAATTTAGAGGTCTTTTGCAGCAGATCTGCCCAATACAGTATGTCATTTGATTTCTTGAGTGCTGCTTCCATGGGTGTTGATTATGAATCCAATTAAAATGAAATATTTGACAACTTCACTTTTATCAGGATGTTGTTTATTGGTCCATTTGTGAGGATTTTTGTTTGCTTTATGTTAAGGTGTGATCCATACTGAAGGCTGTAGTTTTTAATCCTCATAGTAAGTGCTTCAAGTCTTCTTCACTTTCACCAAGCAAAGTTATGTCATCTGCATATAACAGATTGTTAAAGAGTCTTCCTTCAATCCTGATGCCATGTTCTTCTTTATATGGTCCAGCTTCTTCGATTCATACAAAATGAATAAGTATGGTGAAAGGATACAACCCTGATGCATATCTTTACTGATTTTAAACCATGCAGATTACAACCAGGAAAGCCCTCTTGAGCTTAGTTGTACTCTGTAACACATGGAGTGGCTATGAATCAAAATTGACTCAACAACATGTTTGTTTTTATTGTAACTGAATATATTATTTTTCCCCTTCTATGCTTTCACCAATGTAAGCATTCGTGATCAGCTATTAACCTATAAAAGACCATAGACTGGGTCCACCAATTAGAAGTGCTTGAGAGAACCAGGCTTTAGGAAACAGAAAGCTACATTCATGGCGCAAAAGAAAACATCTGCAAAACCATAATGACATTGGAAAAATCTGCCACTTTGCCTAAATTTTCAATACTGGAGGAAGGAAAATGGGGACTAACATTTAATGAGCTAGGTAATTGGCACTGTTACTACATTCATTATATCTTCCACCTTCGGTGGCACCATTCACAGCACCAGCCCTTAGAAAGACACACAGACAAGGTTGCCATCAGCTGAGAACCTTTGACCAAGAGAAGGTGGTCAGCCTCTACCTTCCAAAACGTTAGATAGGTCTTACCTGACGTCTGTTGATTACCCTTCAGTCTTTCTCCTTTTCTGTTCTTGCTACACCTCACCAACTGCTGTCCAACAATCGTTGCTGCTTCCTGAGGCTGCCTTTTTTGGAATGTAACTTCCTTTACCCTTTTGTGGCCACAGTCCCAAACACCCTGCTCTAGCTCCTAAGACTGATTCATCATCGCCACCACTATTTGGAGCAGAGAAAAGATGCATTAAATATCTTAACTCACTTAAAAATTACACAGTGACTCATTTGCTTTTGAGTGCTTGCATCTCCTGGATTTTTCTATTAACATGAAACTGTCTCTTAGATGATGGCATAGTAAGGAATGCCTTCTATTTTAATAGTATATTTTTGAACCAATAAGATTAGTTAGTAATAAAATAGAAGACAAGTCATGTGCTTTTAGTAAGGGGCATACAGCAAAATGAGCTCATAATGCAGTAGTGAATTCAGGAAAAAAACCCTCAAACCCCCTCAAAACTCAAAATACAATGCATCCCTTCAAGTGTTTTTAATGTTCATTGACAGCTCTTTTAACATACATCTGTATATTTTAACTTTAAAATAGAGTTGGCCTGACTGGGGAGAAGTGGAACTAAGGGGTCAGCTGATGCTCAGTGCTAAATAATGAAGATAGGTCTCTATTTGAAAAAAGGAAAAACATGGTGAGTATAGGGACATTATGAAATTCCAGGGACTAGGTGGGCAAGGAGAGCTGGATACCTTCCATCTAGGATGAACTCAGCAGGGATAGGGGCTGGAATGCAGTGAAGGGAAGGAGCCAGGGCCATGCAAGCCTAGTTTGTGACCAGTACAGCTAAAGGGAACTAGACAATGAAAGCATATAGAAAAGTGCTAGCACATTGCCTTAAACACATAAAGTGAGTTTTCCTGTGAGATTTCTTCATAGGGTTGCCTCCCTACAATATCTCAGGTTATAGCAAACCCTGGTTCTATACCTAGCTTAGTCCTTGTAGGCTGTGATGTAATGGCCATCATGGAAAACATGGTGGGTGTAGAGATTGGAGTCAGTGGTGGCATTACATTGGAGCCCAACCTAGAGGCATCTTCTTCCACTCCAGGAGTCCTTCTTTATTTTGTTGGAGAGCTGCCCAGAGAATAAAACCAGTAGCATTTTCCCATTTATCATATAAGGCTACCACTAAAAATATCGAGAACTTAGTAGAAAATTCTATAAATATATCTTCAAATTAAAGCAGTATGTTCTAAAACTATCATGTTGAGGTTTAAATGAAATGCAGTGAATGTGATTTATTAGTGTATTCTTTCAATCAAAATTTGATGTTATTTTTAGGGGTGATTCAAATCATTTCTGGCATCCTTTATCAGCACTCTTTAATTATGAATAACTTAGATGCCACAGAGAAAATGATAGGACTTATCAAAAGAGATTTTATCAGTTAGACTAAGTTATTTTAATACATGATAGTTTTCTTCCACAGAGGCAATACTCTGCTGTTAAAATTGTTTTGTTTGTTTGTTTGTTTGTTTATCCATATGTTTAGATTTCACAAATACCCAGAAAAACCTCTCTACTAATATAGTGCCTAAGCCACTTAACTGCTAACCAGAAGGCTGGAGGTTCAAACCCACTAGCCACTCCTCAGAAGGAAGGTTGTGCAATCTACTTCCATAGTGATACCGCCTCGGAAACCCAAGGAGGGGTCACTGTGAGTGGGGTCTGACTCAATGGCACGTGACAACAACAAACAACAACTAATATATTAATGTAAATAATTGATTCAGGTGAAAATGTGTATATTTAATCAATCAGATCTATTTTGGCTTGGCTTTGGAGATGATGTAATGACTTAGTAGTTGACCTTAAATGTAAGGTGTTGATTTCCTTTTAACTGATCCCTGTTACATATGCCATCGACACATTGGGCTAGGCCCAGGGCTGATCTGGTCTAATATTTATGAAACATGGTGAGAAAATAAACCAATCTAGGGCATTGTCAGATAGAGCCACCCATGGACCAGGGCAAAGCCACTTTTCCCTGCCATAGTACAGATAATCCTAGAGCCAGCAATGGAGAAGAATAATAATAATGAGTCGAAGCTCATTTATTTTCATTCTTTTAAAGTCTTTCTGCAATCAATAGATTCAAGAAAACAAATGAAAATGAAATACCCTAAGCTATAAAATCCCCAGTCGAGCAAATGTTAATATGAAGTATACATGCTAGAATGTTCTGCCAAAATCAGAACAATTACCAGGAATTATTAAGATTGCAGTTTTGAGAACCAATTTCCTAGAAGACGAGGTGGCCAAATGAGGAGTACCATCCTCATTTGTCTTGGCTTATCTAATAATTTTCATCAACAGAGATTCTGAATATGTAGGCTGAAGTAATCATAGGCAAGTATTCCAGAGATGTTGTGTTGTTGTTGTTGTTATGTGCCGTTGAGTCTGCCCCGACTCATAGCGACCCCTTCTTGGGTTTCC
>NW_006921615.1:3585312-3640620 GCF_000298275.1 Orycteropus afer afer
GATTATCTTCTGTGTCTGTGTTAATTGGTTTCCCTTTTCTTTGTTGAAGAGCGTCTGTGCAGTCCTTGTGCCTAGTCCACCATCTTCCTGTTTCTCTAGCATATTAACTCTTGAAACACCATAAGATGCTACTGTCTTTGTGTTGTATGAAAAATACTGAGCAAATACGTTTAAGAATTATTAGAGTTTTTTTTTTCCCTTAAAAATTTACTTTGACATTCACTTTAACCTGATTTCATGTCTACATAAATGTTAGACAACCTTACTATTCAGTGATACTTTTAAGCTGAACATCCTGCTCCAAACAAAACTATTTTTAAAGTATTATTATTATGTATCATGAAGATAACAAGGGGTAGTATTTGGTTGTTACTTTAAGTTTGCTTCGGCTTGTAAGACGACGGCTCATACTTTGGCTGTTGTGTCCTATTCTCTTCCTAAAGAAATCTATTAGGTGCAGTTGGAGATATTCTAATAGGTAATGTTAAGGAACTCATGTACCACAAACTGTTCTAAGGATATTACATTAACTCATATAATCTTTGCATCAGGTTGCTAAAATAAATATAACTGTTATCATCTCATTGAGAGACGGGGAAACCTAAAGCACAGAGTGTTCCACTAAGAGCTCATGGTCAGGAAATGTTGTTGTTGTTGTTGTTATGTGCCCTCGAATCAGACCCGACTCATAGCAACCCCTCCTTGGGTTTCCGAGGCAGTATCACTACGGAAGTAGATTGCTCCATCTTCCTTCCGAGGAGTGGCTGGTAGGTTTGAACCGCCAGGCTTCTAGTTAGCAGACAAGTGCCTTAGGCACTACGCTACCAGAGCTCCCATGGTCAGGAAATGGAAGCCGTGAAATTCACTCCCAGGCAGTCTGGCTCCAACCCTGGCTTCCAATCCCAGTGCTGCCTCTCAGACGCTTACACCATATACAAGATAAGCTTACATCTGAGGAAAACAATATTAATATAATAAAAATCACACTCCCTGTTATTTCTGCAGAGATACTGTGGACAGGTTCAGAGCCCAGGGAACAGGGACCAAACACCTATGAGGCCCTTCTTTCATAGCTTAGGGGCCCTGAGTCACCCCAGAAGGCCTAAGTAGAAGTACAGCAAGAACTCTCTCAACACACAGGTGATTCTCTCAACACAAAGGTGATTCTCAACATCTAGCTGCCCTTAGACAATCATTAGGGAAAAAACACTCTTCAGCAGCAGTGCTCATTCCATGCAGTAATACAGGAACAGCATGCTCCCCAGAAGTGTGGTCTGTTGGCCTTGCAGGGACCCCGACCCTAGCCCACACCCTCACACAAAGGTGCTGGGATGGCTGAGAGTCAATGTTAGAAACAGGCTGGGACCCCAGCTGCTTTTCAGAGTAACCAAAATCACCTTGCAATTTTTCTGTGCATTAATTTTGGAAGTACTGAGCTCGGGGAAGAGTGAAGGCATTTTTCATACATTGTAGATATAAATGTTGTTGTAAGGTGCTGTTCAATCAATTTAAACTCATTTAGATCCCATGTGACAGAACTGTACCATGGGATTTTCTAATCTTTACAGGAGCAGATTGCCAAGTCTTTCTCCTGCAGAGCTGCTGGATGAGTTCAGACCGCCAACCTTTCAGTTAGCAGCCAAGAACTTAAATATTGCACTACCAGGGATCCTTACAGATTGAGACATAGCTAGAGATAGAGATATATAGCATAGTATATATAGTGTGGTAGTTAAGGTTATATGTCAACATGGCTGAGCCGTGGTTTTGAGTGGCTTGGCAGCTGGATGTAGTTATTCCCCATGATGAGACTGTAATCATCTCCATAATATGCATACATATTTGTTATAAACAACCAAGAGGTTGAAGGGGAATTACCTTCAGAATATGACCTGCTTCCAGCATATATGGAGAAGCTTTGGGTAAGGTCTCCAGCTTTTTGCTACATTTTAGATCCTGCATTTGGCTGAGTCTTCATCTCTAGTTCTTGGACTTGAACCAGTGGCTGGCCATTTTGCCTGCCAATGTTGGGATTGTCTCTGGACTTGAACCAGTGGTCTTCCATATTGCCTGCTGATCTTGGGATTGTGCCATTTTACCTTTTGATTCCAAGATCAGATGGGTTCATCAGCCTCAGCAGCCAGTAGCTGCATGAATCAGAAGAAGCCTCCAGCTTCAATGGACCTGGAGCAAGAGGATGAGCTGAAGCCTAAGGTCTAGGGACCTTCACCCAGCCCCTGGAGCCAGCACTCTGAATTCAGGCTTCAAGCCTGCTAAACTATAAAAGAATAAATTCTTGTTTGTTAAAGCCATCCACTTATGGTATTTCTGTTGTAGTAGTACTAGAAAACCAAAAAAAAAAAAAAAAAAGCCAAACTCATTGCCCTTGAGTCAGATCCAACTCATAGCAACCCCTCCTTGGATTTCCAAGATGATATCACCACAGAAGTAGATTATGCAATCTTTCTTCTAATGAGTGGATGCTGGGTTTGAACCGCCAGCCCTCTGGTTAGCAGTCAAATGCCTTAGGCACTACGCTATCAGAGCTCCTAGTAGTGCTAGAGAGCTAAGATTTATAGTATAGTATAAAAGTGATAGAAAATGCAGCAGACCTAATCCGAGCATCTGTGACACTGTGGAGACATGAGATACACATATGAATTTGAGAAGAACGTACAATATCACTTTAATAGCTTTATTGTATGGACAAATTGATAGAATCACCTAAAAAGAAACAAGAATTTAGTGGTTTCATTTATTTGATTTTTTGGCTTTCTTCCCTAAATTTTATTTATTTTTTTATTATTGATAATATACACAGCAAAACATACAAATATCAACTCAACAGTTTCTGTATATAAGATTATGTGACTTTGATTACATCCCTCGAGTTGTGCAACTGTTCTCACCCTCCTTTTCCTAATTTTTCCTGCCCCGTTAACATAAACTCACTGCCATCTAAGGTTCCTATCTAATCCTTTGAGTTGCTCCTGTCAGTTTGATTCCATCTAGATAGTTCTTAAAGAGCATAATACTTAAGGCAGACATTTTTTTTTTTATTAGTTAAGTTAAGTTGTAGATGATGTCAGGGGATATTTTTTGTTTTAAGGTTTAAAAATGATCTTAGTTTTAAAGCCAGTTTTTCTTAGATATGGCTTGCAGTTTGTCCATTAGCTCCCCTTTCCAACACCTGAGCAGTCTTATTTATTTTCAGGTTAACAAAAGGAATAATCCTGTGTTAGGGCTAGACTATTTTCGTGACAGTGGCATTCTTTTTGTCCTGGTAGGAAAATTAAAAAAAAAAAAAAATCTCCTTCACTGTAGATAATCCTCTATCTTTATAGCTTATCACCTTTAAGATCGTGAAATGAATAAGCTCTTGAGTGATGCCAAAATCAAAATAGTGCTTTGTAATTAAGTCAGTGAGGCCTGGCAATCTGTGAGGCCAAACTTCCAAACCTCCAACTTGTCAAAAGTTATTTTTCTTCCTCCCCTCTTCCAAAACCTATCTTCGTCAATTTAACCTCTTTGGTCATTGGAAATTGACACAGGTGAGCAGACTCAGAAACATAAGGCTATTAAACTCAGTGAAATTAAGATCTAAAATTGCCCCCAGAGAACTAAATAACCAGGAAAGAGATGTGAAATAGAAAACTGAATGAAGAGCCAGAAAGAAAATGGTAACCAATTTTCTCTGAAAGTGAATGGTAAAGAAAGCTGAAAATGAAACCACTTGTAATTTATTTTTAATAGATGCATCAAGGAATAGCTAAAATAGAAGAAGTCTAAAGAATGTCATTGGTCCTGATTCCTGATTCCTGGGCCTTATGCTGAATGCACTGCGTCCCCAATGCTCCATCTCCCAAATTCTACCCAAGCCACCTCCACCATACCTGGTCCCTTGAGGTCATATTGTTGTTGTTGTTGTTGTTGTTATGTGCCGTCGAGTCGGCCCCAACTCATAGCGACCCCTCCTTGGGTTTCCGAGGCAGTATCACTACGGAAGTAGATTGCCCAATCTTCCTTCCGAGGAGTGGCTGGTGGGTTTGAACCGCCAGCCTTCTGGTTAGCAGTCAAGTGCCTTAGGCACTATGCTACCAGAGCTCCTTGAGGTCATATTGGGTAGAAAAAAATTATTTTCCTCATTGTTTGGACAAAACAAAGAACTTTTCCTAGGAATTTTTAAAACAAATTATTTCAGGGCAATTTAAGAAGCATGGATTGTTAATTGCTGTCAAGTTGGTTCTGACTCATGGTGACCCCATGTAAAACAGAACAAAACACTGGCCTGTCTTGCATCATCTTCATGGTCACCAGCATGCTTGAGTCCATTGTTGCCTTCCAACCTAGGGGGATCTTCCTGCAGCACTATAGTGAGAAATATCATGTTGTGACCCATAGGGTTTTCACTGGCTAACTTTCAGTACATCACTAAGCCTGTCTTCTTTGTCTGTCTGAGTCACGAAGCTCTGCTAAAACCTGTCCACCAAATACCCTGCTGGTATTTGAAATAGTGGTGGCAAAGCTTCCACCATCACAGCAACACGTAGCCACCACCTACAACAATGAGTCAGGTGGTAGCAAGAAACATTAATTATCTACTACATGTTTGACTGCTAACCAGAAGGCTAGTGGTTCAAACCCACCAGCCGCTCCTCGGAAGGAAGGTTGGGCAATCCTACTTCTGTAGTGATACTGCCTTGGAAACCCAAGGAGGGGTCACTATGAGTCGAGGCCGACTCGACGGCACATAACAACAACAACAACATGTTAGGTACTGTTCATAATGAACTCCTACCCTCAAGGGAAAAAAAATAAAAATAAAAAAGCACAGAGCAGAAGAAGGTTTCTGGTCTGAATTCTAGCTACAGACAGGCTTGGCTCACAGTGGAGGTACACCTGCACCTCTTGGTGGTAACGTTCTCTTCATCTTGTTATGGCAGCATGTGAAACCAAGATACTGCAGCCCTTTTCTATAGCAGATTTGGTTGTCACAAATTCCAGATCTAATAGAATTGCTAATCCTTCCTAGAACTCCCCTCCAGGTCTGCATGTGATTTTCCCAGATAACCTTTCCGTCTCTAGCACACACAATACTTCTGTCTGTAGCTCTCCCCTTGGGGCAGAAGGTCTCAAAATGACAGGATTGAGAACTCAGATCCTGAACTCAACCTGCCTTGTAACATCAGCCCTTTTAGTACTCAGAACTGGGGCAAAAGATCAAACCTCTCCTTCAGCCTCAGTTTTCTCATTCATGTTAGAAGGGCAGCAGTTCTAGTGCTAGCAATTGTGAAGGTTTTCAATAAATACTAACTTCTGTTCTTTTTCAAGGAACTCTGGTGGTGTAGGGGTTAAAATATTGGGCTGCTAAACCAAAAGGTCTGCAGTTCAAATCTACTAGCCACTCCACAGAGAAGGATGTGGTAGTCTGCTTCTGTGAAGATTTGCAGACTTGGAAACTTATGGGGCAATTCTACTCAGCCCTGTAGGGTTGCTATGGATTGGAATTGGGCTTGGTTTGGGTTCTGTTATTGTTAATTTGATGGATGACCCCTGATGAGTGCTCCCTTGAATAAAGGAAGCATTTCTCTCTTGGAATACCAAGAGTCTTCAGACTTCTGTGCATCCTTCATTGATCTTACAATTTCCCCCCTTTCTTTTCTGGAATTTCCTGTCTCTAGATTATGGGAATCAACTTTCTGCTCCAATTTATTTCCCTCTGGCCTGTCTTACTTCTCAGCCAGTTGTTAAAACCCTTTCTACTGATGCTCAGGCTTGGCTCCTGTCCCTGAGGCTCCAGGCAAGCCTCTCAGTTGAGGTCATGTGTACCCATGGAGAATCACCATCACTGCAGCCTAACCTCAAGTTCCAAGCTCTCTCCAGAAGCCAAAGCATGTTCCTCTTGTTCATCTCAGTGGGCTCCATTTCCATTGTGAGCTCCAGTGCATATGTTCCCCATCTAACAAAAGCCTTTCATTGGCAAGGTAGAGGTTACTGGCAAATTCTGCACTCAGTGAGAGGTTTTAAACTAAAGTTACCATCCTTGATCTTCTGATTTACTAGAATTTATTCATCACAATTTGTCTCTATTGTACATTTAAAGTATTACGGCAAACTAGCAGACATAATTTCCTACAAAAGAGGAAAATGCCATCCCTCTTCACACCCTCTCTTCTCTACCCTGATGGAGTAAGGTGTTCATTTGCTCCTGTCACATTCCTTAATAGACTAAAAGTATATTTCATACATCACTCGCTCATCTCTCATCTCACTCATTCTCTCTCTTTTAAGGCCACTTAAAAGAAGTTTGAATCTTTACTAAAAATCAGGAAATACAAAATCAGTTCATTCATTTAAGCCCATCTGTTTATTGTGTGCACTGTAGATCTATACTAAAAGACTCTGGAATGTAAAGAGAACAAACAGAAAAGATTTCAAAGCCAGGAGATGATTTTTTCAGAACTCTCAATGACTGAAGAGAAATGGAGCTTTGATGAAAACCACCGTCTAATCCTAACACTAATTTGTTTTAAGATGCTTCTAAGTTTGATGAAAGTGCCAGAGTTTGATTTTACAAGAATCATTTTTTATAGGACTTGATATTACCTGAAGTAGGTAGCTACCTCTTTTAATTTAAATGATTGCTTTTGGGACCTTTACCAACAGGAGAGAAAGAAGAGATAATGAGAAGTAATGAATCAATCCCAAGTCAACGTTTTTACTCATTAGCAACTTATACCAATTCAGTTCAGAGGGGGAGTTTAAAGTATTAGCTTAAATGGTGTCCATTTAATCTTTTTCGTTTGTTGCATAACAAGTTATCCTAAGAGTTAGCATCTTAAAACAACAATAATCATTTAGTGTCCCACACAGTTTCTGAGGGTCATGAAAGCCAGGACTGGTTTATTTGGGTTTTCTGGCCTAAAGTCTCTCAACTTGCAGTTGAGATGCTGGCAGGAGCTTAAGTTATCTGTAAGCTTGACTGAGGTAAGAAGTTTTGATTCTAAGATGGCTGACTCACATGGCTGACAATTCACACTGGTTGTTAGCAAGAGGCCTCATCATGTGGACTTCTCCAGAGAACTGCTTGAGTATCCTCAACAAGATAGCTGGCTTCCCCAGGGCAAATGATCCAAGAGAGCAAGGTGCAAGCCAAAATTCTTATGATCTAGCCTTAGAAGTCACACACTACCCTTTCAGCAATGTTGGTCACCCACGTTATCCCTATTCAGTGTGAGGAAGGACTTTCCAAAGGTGTGAATGTCAGGAGGTAGTGATGACTGGGTCCACCTTGGAGGCTAGGGACCACAAGCACAAAGGTAAAATGATTATAAGGCCTCATAGAAAACTTTGTCATTAGTACTTGGGTGTTGGTATTAGTTCCTTGATTATAGCACACTATCTCCACTGGTCCTAGCTTAGCCTCTCTTTTGTTTTGCGTTTTTTTTTTTTTTTTTTCTCAATCCCTCTGTCCATTCCTCTTCCCCTGTCTTAGCTAGGTTCTCTAGAGAAGCAAAACCAGTAAATCTTATAGAGAGAGAAAAAAATTATCTCAGGGAAATGGCTCACACAATTGTAGAGGCTGGCAAGCCCCAAGTTCGCGGGTCAAACATCAAGGTATAGGCTTTTCCTAACTCACACAGTTGCAGGGTCTGATAAACTCAAGATTGGCAGTCAGTAGAGCAGGCTGCTGACTTTTGCAGATGATCAATCCAAGATGGGCAGGTAAAATGGCAGAGTGTTGGCTTATAGGCTGTGAAGGCAACAGTTCCAAAATTGGCAGACAATACAGCAGGCCACTGGTTCAGCTCGAAAAAGTAGATGAGGATAAGCTACATGCTGGATCCAGATCCAAGAGAAATTCTGAGAATTTTCCCAGGATGTCTATATATATATATATTGGATGCAGACGACACCCCTGAGGAAACTCCCTTTCAACTGATGGTTGCTGACAGCATATCCCACCATGGAGGTTACTGTCTTATACCAGAACTCATCATGGGAAGGCCCACACCACACTGCTTAAACCACTCAGAATCATGGTCCAGCCAGGCTGACACACAACTTTAACTATCACAACCCCCAATACGCATGCATCACTATGTGTAATGTAAGACTCATGAGTTTAATATTACTTCCAATTTACATAAATAGAATTATGCTATAGCTCTTTCTAAGATTTATATACTCAATATCAGGTTTTGTAATATCTGTCCATGTTTTTGTTTGTATATATAGTTCATTGCTCAATAGATTCAGACATACCAATGACTGTGAGGATGGCACAGGACCAGGCAGCAGTTCGTTCTATTGTACATGGGTTGCTATGGGTTGCAGCCAATTCAGCGGCACTTGACAACAACAGCAGGTACATAATTTTCATCATTGTATATCAGCCACATTTTACTTATTCGTACCCTGACTGTTGGCTACCTAGTTCTCCCCCAGTTTCACACTATTTCAAGTCATGCTGTGATGAACATTATTTATACCCAGAATTTGGAAATTTGGACACTTATCATCACCTTTACCTTCACCATCCTGGTTCAAGCCACCATCAGCTCAGGCCTGGATTAGCCTGCTACCTAGTTTCCCTAGTTCTACTCTTACCTGCCCTCTAAAGTATATTTTCACCCAGCAGCAAGCAGGATGTTTTTAAAATGTAAGTCAAATCATAATATGCATGGGCAAAGCCTCTGGCAGTCTGCCATCATTCTTCGATGATGTTCCTCCTCATGGGCCACAGGCTTTATGTGATCTGAACCCTAAAATCTTGCTGGCCTGACCGTCTTCCACACTTCTTGCTTCCAATGATCCAGCTACATGGGCCTCTTCATACTCGGTCATTGCGCCAAGAATATTAGTTGAGCAAATATTATTAGCCAGGTATTCGTCTAGGTATTTAAGATATAGCGGTGATCTAAACAGACAGACAGGCCTGACTCTTAAAACCTGCTTTCTAATGATTCAGTAGCCCATCAAGCATACCCAAGGCTTGTGGCCTTTGCCCCTGCTGTTCCCTCTGCCTAGATGCCCTTCCCTAGATTTTCTCATGGGCTATACTCCCTGACATCCTATAGTTGTCAGCTGTAATATCTCCACCTCAGAGAGGCCTTCAGACCTCCTCACTATTCCCCACCTTGCTCTACTTCCCCTCAAATCACCTATCACATCTGATGCTACATCATTATATTATATGATAATTTGTTTAATGCCCAGCTTCCTGCTTAGATTGAAATCTCCTTGAGGGAAGGGAATTTTTTCTTTTTTTTTTTTTTTTTTTCATGAGTATTTGCTAAATAGCCCTAAACCATTGACTATTTGATGTTTGTGTTTCTACTTCTAATCTTCTGCTGTTGACAAAACCTTAGTTGCCATTTGCCATAGCTCTTAGCACATCTGCGTTAGCAACATCACCTTATTTGTGGTTTCTAACCCACTGTGATCTTAGAAAGCAGAGCATCACACTTAATAACAATAGCTGAGGTCTATTGAGTGCTTTTACACTCTCTCTCTCTCTCTCTCTCTCTCTCTCTGTCTCACACACACACACATACACACACACACAAAACCCTTATGTTATTAATCATTATTATTTCCACTGTACATTTCAGGAAACTTAAACACCCTGGTTACACAGTAACTAGAGCCAGATTAGAAGAAATGCAGTGTGGCACCAAAGCCCTTACTCTTAACCACTGTAATGAATGCTTATCACTTTAAAGGCAACTTTGCTTTAAGTAAGCATCTGAGGGGACCTCCTAGAAGTAAAGAGTAAGATTGCCCAGCTTTTGTGATATGCCATTGTGGTTATTTTTGTTTTAGTCCTACATCTCAAAGAAAGTTGGGAATAGCAAAATTTTAATAGTGCAAGTTTTACCATATTATGTGCAATAAAGGGGTGATCAGCACAATATCACTAAGGCAAAGGAAGACATTGAGAAGTGAACAGGAGTTACAGACAACAAAGATAAATACTACTGCATACACAGTCCTACAGTACCAGTAGCAACAAACCATCATCCACAAGGGAATATGTAGACAGACACGCAAGCTGAGAAGATTTCGGTAGGTGAATAGGACTACACCCATGACCATATATAGGCTTGGCAGAGGACATTTCTATATACTGTAGTGCCTAAGGCCATGACTGCTAGCCAGAAGGCTGGCGTTCAAACCCATCAGCCACCAGCCACTTCTTGGAAGGAAGGTTGGGCAATCTACTTCCATAGTGATACTGCCTCAGAAACCCAAGGAGGGGTTGCTATGAGTCAGGTCTGACTCGAAGGCAGCACATAACAACAACAACAATTTGTATGTGCTGTAATATATCCATGTATAATAGAGCAAACAGTGGACAGAGTTATGAAAATTTCTTAGCCCTAACTAAGCACCTTGTGAGAATGAGTCACTGAGGTTGGAGGCTTAAGGCAATAGTCTCAGTAGATAGCTAAGTCAATTGGCATAATATAGTTCACAAAGACAATATTTTACACCCTATTATGGGAAATAGCAAATGGGGTTTTAAAAGCCAGTGACTAGCCATCTAAGATGCAACTTTTGGTCTCTCCCACATGGGAGAAAGGAGAGAAAAAAACCAAAGACTCAAGGAAATGTGAACTTTATGGACCACAGCTTCCATTACCCTGAGACCAGAAAAACCATATAGTACCCAGCTACTACTGCTGACCACTCCAGTTGGTACCACCAAAGGCCCTGCACAGAATGGGAGAAAAATACAGGACAAAATTCAAAATCATAAAAAAGACAAGACTTACGGGTCTGATTGAGACTCATGGAACCCCCTAAAACTGTGGCCCTTGGACACCATTCAAATCTGGAAGTGAACACACGCATGAAGATCACCTTGCACGAAACGACAGACAGACCTGTAAGATGAACAATAATACTTGTGAGGAATGTACTCGAAGAATAACCAAGCAGAACAGACCAAAAGGGCAGGATTTGCCCAAAAACACAGCTCTGAAGGCAGGAAGATGCAGAAAGGAAGAAAGAGTGGAAAAGGGGAAGGAACCCAGGGAGGAAGAAGGAAGAATGCTCTTACTTTGAGTTAATTGCAACAAATGTTAGGCAATAAAATGTATATAAATTGTTGAATGGAAAATTAGATTGTGCTGTAAATTTTCACCCAAACTACAATTGGAAAAAAAAAAAAAAGGCAACAAATCCCAAGTACTAACTTTAAACATACTTAGAATAATGCAGTCCAGAACATTAGCTTCCCTGCCTCCACACATTATTTCAGAAGCTGACCTTTCAGGACATAGCAATGTTTCAGCCTCCATTCAGAGCTCACTCTCTCCCCACATCAAAACCCTCTCTGTGCTCCCCGTGTGAGTTCCTTGAGCTGAGCAGCATATCCCATGTTTCAGAGCCAATTGACTTCATGCACCCACACAACATGGTGAGCATCTTCTCCTCCATCCACATAAATTGGCCTTTAACATGCTGATTAGAACTTCTCAAGGACGGTTTATCATTCTTAGTCTGTTGTTCTTAAGCAGCTAAGTGCCACATTACCTATATATGCCTCCAAATTCTGAACAGTTGTGTGTGGAACCTTTCTAGAGTGCTGCTCATGAGCATTCCAGTCATCCATTCACTCAGATAACAAGACCTTTCTATAATCACAATCTATTAGACAATATATTTTAATGCAAGTAGTCAGGGAAATGCTGGCAAAATGCATGTGGATTTGTGAAGGCACATGAGTCAGGGATCTCCTAATCTGGGACGAGGGATGGGAGAATCTTCCTTTTCAAATACTGCACCTATTAGAAGGAATTGGGCAAGTGAAAAAGATGAAGGTATAGAGAAGGGAATGGGTCAGCACCAGCAGGAAATGGCATAATCTGAGAGAAAAACTAGAATTTATTTATCATGGAAGGACAAATGATAGAGTAAGGAGTGGAACTGAGAGAGGCAAAATCCAGGTCATAAAGGCTTTGACTGCCAAGCTAAGGAGCTTGCTCTTGATTCTTGATCCTGAAGGTATGGCAGAGAACTGAAAGCTTTCACACAGACGCACGTCAGGTCAGTTCCGTGTCTGAGAAATAGTCTAATGTTTGTGTGGAGACGGGGCACATGAAGGCAGAGTAGTTGAGAGTCTGTGGTAGTGGATCAGCCACTGAAGAGTTTAGATTGTACCCCTGCAATGGGGTAGGACTCTGTAAGATGGTGATTCGACCTCTGTCAGAGGCCCAGGACTGACCCTAAGGGGAGTATTCAGTATTATAGGCAGGCTAAGTCTCTGGGTGGTGCAAACAGTTAACATGCTCAGCTGCTGACTGACAGGTTGAAGGTTCAAGTCCACTCAGAGGTTCCTTGGAAGAAAGCCCTGGTGATTTACTTCAGAAAGATCAACTATTGAAAATCCTATAGAGCACAATTCTACCCTGATACACCAACATGTGGAGTGACTGAGTCAGAGTCAATTCAATGGCAACTGGTTAAGTCTTTCATTACATTGTTGTTGTTGTTATGTGCCGTCGAGTTGGCCCCGACTCATAGCGACCCCTCCTTGGGTTTCCGAGGCAGTATCACTACGGAAGTAGGATTGCCCAACCTTCCTTCTGAGGAGTGGCAGGTGGGTTTGAACCACCAGCCTTCTGGTGAGCAGTCAAGTGCTTTAGCCACTATGCTACCATTAGTGAAGTGTTAATGAAGCCAGCTTTGGAAATTTGACCTTGTACAGGATTTGTATGAACAGTGTATTTCCTTTTTTTTAGTAAAAACAACCTCCAAACCCTGAGAGAAAATGGCAGAGTGCAAAAGCTTGAACTTTGGGATGAGATCTGGGTTTAATCTAGTACTACCTGAGTGAACCTGGGCAGTTTATCTAACTTCTTTGGCCATGACTGTTTTTATCTGCAATGTTCTTAGGGCTCATTTCTACCAATAGACATAGTTCTGATATTCAGACTTTATAGCTATTGTATCATGTGTATTACCATTATTATCATTGCTTTGCAAGAGAGAAAGAGGCAGGCAAAACAGCAGATGGTCCATGGCACATGTCTTCTTGGTAATGAGGAAATGGTGTCAGATGGTATCGGCAGCCATCACTAGACTGGTAATATGACACTCATAAGCAGCAACACCCAAATACTTGTTTCCGAAGCAGACTTGGATAAGTCCTTTACAGTTCAGTTTGCCGACAACTGCCAGATTACCCTTCCTAAATGACCGCTGCTGTTCTGTTTCTGTTTTAAATTGTTTGATGGTACTATATTGCCTATTGAATTGAAGTTGCTACCACTCAATTAATACTTAAGGATTTGTTTGAGCAACTATAGAATATCTTCAATTTCTATTTCTCTAAAGAGTAGTGACATGGTAGAAATGTCATGTTGTTGTTATTGTGGTTAGGTGCCATCAACTAGGCTCTGACTCATAGTGACCCTGTGTACAACAGAACGAAACACTGCCTGGTCCTGCGCCATCCACACAATCCTAAATGTTTGAGCCCACCATTGCAGCCACTGTATCAATCTATCTCCTTAAGGGTCTTCTACTTTTTGGTTGACCCTCTACTTTACCAAAGGAGCTCAGGTGGCATAATGGATAAAGCATTTGGCTGCTTACCAGAAAGTCAGCCATTCAAACCCACCAGCCACTCCACAGAAAGAAGATGGGGCAATCTACCTCTGTAAATGTTTACAGCCTCAAAAACCCAATAGGGATTGCTGTGTGTCAGAATCAATTTGATGGCAGTGAGTTTGGTTTGGTTTTTTGGTCTACTACCAAGCATGATATGCTTCTGCAGGGACTGGTCCCTCTGACAACATGACCAAAGTATGTGACATGAAGTCTGCCCATTCTCACTTCTGAAGAGCATTCTGGATGCACTTCCTCCAAGACAGATTTGTTCATTCTTCTGGCAGTCCATGGTGTTTTCAGTATTCTTAAGCCAACACACAATTGAAGGCATCAGCTCTTCTTCAGTCTTTCTTATTCATTGTTCAGCTTTCACATGCATATAAGATGATGAAAAATATCATGGTTTGGGTTACCACTCAAGGCCTTGCTGAGGACCTGCGTTTGCTGTGGCTCCAGCCCTCAGTTGCTGCCCCTGCTTCTGCCCTTTTTGATACTAAATCACAATACAAAGAAAATGAGGGTCTTTGAAATATTGTCTGGTTTAAGTGTTAATTCTGGAAATATTAGTATGGTTTGTGCCTTGTATCTGTACTTTTATATCATTAATAGGTCTGTAGGTCCTTTGAAGGCAAAGACTATTCCTTCCTCTTCCCCATAACATCTGGCATTTTCTCTCAAGTATTCTCCTCTCTGTCTTTCTGTCTGTCTGTCTCTCTTTCTCTGTGTGTATGTCTCTTTCTCTCTCTCTTTTCCCCATAGGTATTTAACATATATTGAGTTATTGGAGAATGAGTCAGTGATGATGAGTTTGAGTCGTCTTCTCTTTATAAGTCTTCTCTGGAAGACCTCCTCTATCCAGGGAGCCTCCTAGTTAGTCTCCTGTATATGGACCTTGAAAGTATTGTTTCCAAACCTAGAACATTGCAGGAAGTTCACATTTGCAATTAAAATGAATGAATTAAAATGAATGAAGAAAACTTTCATGGAAACACCTGTACTTTACCACCACTTCTTTTTAGTATATGCAGTTCTATTTTTAGTGACTAGACAAAGTCACTTAATAAAAGTGACACTTGGCTAGTAGATCCACCCAGAGACTGTCCTCCCTATGCAGCTGCTCTCTGTTTCATAGGACATGTGGATCAGATTCATCACTTAGTGGTTAAGAACCCTTGACTGTCTTTCTAATGACCCCAATGGCCTAAGACTCAGCATGTTGATATCTTCCGACCAATGTATCTGTGTTTGAGATACTATGTAAGAAGACAGCATCTGCTTTTGAAAGACTATCAGTGTGATGACTCTTCTGTTCAGTTGGAAGGCTCTGTACTAGGCCCTCTCTTTTAAACCTCCCCACTCTGCATTTCCCTCACTTCTATCTGGAAGGCAGGTCAGGCCCAAAACCAAACATGAAAAAAGGCATGTCCACACCAAGTCTAGCTCCTCTTGCAAGAGGATGGCACACCCATGTGACTGAACTGGGATTAAGGCCAGTGGCCAATGATGAGGGCCTGGCTTTCAAAAGAAGAACATCAGTGAGTAGCAAAAAGAGCAGTCTCCTCCCCAGTGCAGTGCTGTTGTATTGTCTTCCCAGCTCTCCTGATGCAAACACAGAGGGGAAGAATGGAGGTCACAAATCTCGAGATCGGGGGAGGATCCTTGTATAGAGTTTAAATTCTAAATCAACCAAATTTGATTTCTAAATTGACTGTATAATTACCAGAAAGTTTATGAAAGAAGGCCTTTAAACTCCAGAACAGAGATGAGTTTTGCAAGCAAATAGAGTTCAGATATGGGAAAAATAAAGACTTGAATTTTTGCAATCTGAATTATGGCAGTAAATTCTGATCCTGCTATGTGTATTTAGTGGTTATTTTATCCACATCCATTTCCCCCACCAGACTATAAGCTATAGGAAGGCAAAGGCCATCTGTATTTCCTGCCATTTTATCTTCAGCTCCTAGTTTATTGAGCGCCTTAAGGAGTAAAAGAGGCAGGGTGGTGACATAGAAAGAGAACACCCCCTGAAGTTAGAAGACCTGACGCCATAGAATATTAGTTGCATAAATGAATGAATTCCTCAATGATTCACTGTCTTGGACCTACCTCCACTTCCAAGGTCAACTCTTTTCCCAGT
Source organism: Orycteropus afer afer (assembly GCF_000298275.1). NCBI lineage: Eukaryota > Metazoa > Chordata > Mammalia > Tubulidentata > Orycteropodidae > Orycteropus > Orycteropus afer. The sequence goes on from NW_006921615.1 coordinate 3,601,070, forward strand.
TCAGCATCTGGAAGATGTAGAGCCCACTTGGCTAGTAAACTGAACCCTGAATTTCTGTATATCCCACATCCTAACACCAGTCAACCATTTTGAAAACTAGCCAGTGGGATCAGCCTGGGCCCTTGCTTGCCTGGCCTGCCTTCCATGCTGCACCCTGGGTACACATTCTCTAAGCAGAATCATTTTCTCTCTATCATGCCTTCATTCTTTTTTATGACCTATATAGCTCTGGATTTCAGAGAATGAGAGAATGAGTCAGTTTATGCTTTCCACAACTCAGTGACTGGCATCAAATGGATAATTTGCTTTTGGGGCAAGTGGATATAGAATGAGTGTTTGGAGATAGGGAAACCAGTTCTAAGTTGATTTTGTGCACTAGCCCTGTTCATGTTTCTGTTGTACCCTTGCTTCTGTGTTGTCCATGGGATGTCCTTAATAGAGACCAGCCAGCCAGTCTCTCTCAAATGTGACTCTTGTGCCTGCTGTCCATCCTCTCATTGCATGCTTTGACTCACTGCAGGTCACAATCCTTCAATCATGGGGGAAGCCAGGGCATGAAGGATTTGGTTTTACCTGGTAAGCAGGGATAGAGCTCTGCCCCAGGGCGTTTCTGCAGCATTCCAACTCAGAGACTGATACCATAGTTTCCTTCTGGCATGAACATTGTGGGGATTGTTTCCTATCTTCCATTGAGCTTCAGAAGATGCTTATGAGGCACTCTTTGTTGTTATTAACCAGATCTCCAAAGGAAAAAGAATCATATGGAAACTTTTTGACTCCTTCAGTCTATGAGAGGTGGCATGTCATGTATTCTTTGGTTTGGGCTATCTACATTCACTCACCTACCAAACTCACACTATGGGGACAGCCTCCATCTCCCCAGTGGCTTCAAATGGCCCTTCCCAGATAGACAATGACATGACAAATATTTCCAGATTCAACCAGGTGGGAGAGTTGGGAAGTAACCTTTTTAGGATATGTAAGTACATTCCAGACACTGTTATACAGCCTTTGTCCCTCTGGGGCTGTAGGTGTTGGTATCTGCCCAAGCTACACTTATTAAGGGAGAAATGCAGGTAAGGAATAATCTGAGAAGCAGAATGGGAGGTAATGTGCAGAGACCAAGCAACTGAGCAAGAACTGATTACAGAGGACTTACAGTCTGGAGGATGGGATAAGAATACATCTATGGATCACTTGCCTTACTAGATGTCATATTTATAAGACATACTTGCAAAAAGCAGTCTTTAATTGGTATTAATTTTTGCCATAACTACTTTACATTTTTAAAAATAATCATCTGTCCAAAAGTAACACCTACCTGATGCTCATATTTGTGGGAAGGAAGGTGTTAAAAGTGATACAGGAGTGCTTTTTAGATTGCTTTGGTTAGGACAATTGAACATTCCAATTCTTCCCTAAGTCATTGCTTTCCAAATGCCAGACAAGCAGCTTTAGAATTGTTGTTGGTGGTGGTGGCCCTCTCATCAGCCCTTGATTCATGGCAACCCCTTCACAATGTAACGAAATGTGGCCTGGTCCTCTGCCATCTCCATGATCACTTATGGATTAGACCATTGCAATCCATAAGGTCTAATTGGCTGATTTTCAGAGACAGATTATTAGGACTTTCTTCCTAGTCCATCTTAGTCTGGAAGCTTCACTGAAACCTGTTTGGCATCATAGCAACACACAAGCCTCCACACCAGATGAGTGGTGGCTGCCCATGAGATGTGTTGGCTGGGAAGGGAACCCAGTCTCCTGTATGGAAGGCAAGAATTCTACCACTGAACCACCAATACCCCTAGGACCTGCTTATGGGAGAAGAAAGGGGTGGACAATGGATAAAATAGTACAGCCATGTATCAGACCTCTGCCCAGAAGCTAACACAGGGGATATTTTAGACTAGGTTTCTCATAACCATGACAACGGGGTAGATAGTTTCCAAAACCACAAATAGAAGCATCTCTCTCTCATAGATTTCCAGGCCCAATGGGCCATTGTTATTATTCTTTTATCCTAATACTGAGTAGGTTTCCTCCAGATCCTCACATGAGTGTCCAAGAACTCTCTGGACCATTCTTTTCGTTTTTGCATATTATAGTTTATTAGTTCCTCTGGAGGAAAATACACATAGTCACTGAAGATCAAGTCATTCCAGTCTTTATTCCTTCTATTATCCAATCTTCAGTTCACTTTTTTCCAGCACCAACATTGGCCTTTGCAGTGCCACTGACTTTCTTTAATCTGTTCTTGAGCTGTTTTCTTGAGGTTTTTTTCTTCTCATGCAGACCGTGTCTTGCAAGTCAGTTTGGGTTCATTTTTCTTTGCATAGTCCAAGGAATCATAAATCATGCCGAAGCCAATAGTCTTGCCAGCACCGAAATGGGTTCTGAATCCAAAGGCAAAGATGACATCTGGTGTGGTCTTATACATTTTGGCTAGTTTTTCCCAAATTTCTGTCTTAGGTATTGTTGCTTTCCCAGGGTGAAGGATGAATGACCATTTGTTTCTGCTGGAGTAGTCAGCTGGTCATGAACTTTCTGGTCCAGATAGTCACTGTGTCACTCATGATGGCAGTAAACCATCAGGCAACCAGGGAGGAAAAAAAAAATCTCTCTGGGCCATTCTTGACCTGTATTTCAGTGTCACTGGAAATGGTATCTGTATCACTTCATTACTCTGACCTTCGTGGCTGTGTCCCCATGGGATCCAGTGGGGAGCAGGCACAGATGGATGCCCACAGAGTACCTGGGACCTCATTCTGAGGTCGCCACTAAGAGTCACAAGTTCTAAGGTGATTTTGTACATTGGTCCTGGTCATGTATCAGTTCTGTGTTGTCCATAGGATGTGCTATTCAGAGACTGGACAGCCACTCTCTTCCACATATGGCTCTGTGCCTGCTGCCTGTCCTTGCATTACTTACATGTAAGCAACATGCCCTTCAGTCACACAGGAAGCCCAGAGGTGGGGAGCAAGGGCTGAGGTCTTCCCAAGGGGATTCCTGCATCTAGGGGGAGTGATAAACAAGTGTATATACCTTTGGACTGAGACCTGACACCCATTTTATTGATGGATGGGCTCAGAGCTGCACAAACGCAAGAGCAGCCTACACTGGTTCTGCGCCTCAGTCCCCCACTCAAGATGTTAAATGCTAAAAATGAACTAATGCGGACTTCTAAAACAGACTGCTCCAAAAACTGCCTCAAGAAATAGAAGTGATGATTTCATAGGCTAGTATTTTTAAAGGAAAACCACCTGAGAAATATTTATGATATATAGGATAGCAGAGGTTTTGTCCTGGGCCAGGCACATAAAAACTACTTGATAAATTGTACCTATTTATTGTTATCATTAAAATATAGAGTCCTACACAAGTCAGTAGAAAAGCAGGAAAAGAAATGTTTACATCAGACAGTTCAGAAAAGAAATTCAAACGACCACAATGTATATATACTATTATCCTCATTACAAATAAAATAAGTATAAATTAAAATAATAAAACACCATTTCTCCATACACTGAATTGGCAAAGTTTGTTATTTTTGTTGTTCTATTTAAGATAATAACCAATGTTGTCCAGGGTGCAGCCCAACAGACACTATTAGTGAGACTGGCAAACTAATACACTTTTCTGGAAAGTGATCTGTTCATTCATATCACACGTTTCAGATATGTTCATACATACTTTCATGCAGTAATCCCATTTCTAGGGCATTTATTCTAAGAAAAAATGGAATGTGTGCAAATATTTGTCTGTGGAGTGAGCTACACACTATTGTTTATAAGAGCAAAAAAATAGGACTAATCAAAATATCCAATAAGGGTCTGACTAAATATTTTGTTGTACAGTGTATTGTTATTCATTCCTAATATGATCTTTCAGACCCTATTTCTGTTGTCATGAAAAGATGAGCAGGATAATCTTACTTGGGAAAAATAAGCTCCAAAACCTGAATTAAGGTATAGGAAAAAGTATGTAATATTGATGTGTGATAACCATGATTATCTGTGAATGATAGAATTATAAATTGTTATTCTTTTCTGTTCTGCTTACTATCATTTTCTAATTTTTCTATATGCATATACATGGCTTCTATAGTAATAAAAAATTTTTACTTTCTTTAAGATTTCAGGGTATAGTACTAGACTTAAATTCATGTCTGAATTGAGATTCTTCTTTTATTCAGCTAATATTTATTTACTATTTACATATACCAGGCTCTGTGTTGGTGCCAGAAAAAAAATTACATGTGTTAGCTGTTAGCTAACTGGTATTAGTACTTGTGTTACTATTAATGGTATTAGCATCAATATCTGCATAAATATTAGTAGTGAATATAGGTACATAAACAGGTGATTGTAGTATCGTATGTTCCAGTACAATGAGACATAGACAAGGTCACTAATCCTGGAGGAAGGTATGATGACTAGTTTAATTCAACGGACAGTTTCTAAGGAGAAGGAAAGAGCAGTGTTTCTGGGTGAAGAATAGCACATGCAGAGAATTCAGGAAAGAGAACTATGGTACGAAGGAAAAAAACAAAATTACTTCAATTTGGATGCAGCTGAGTTGGGTGGAGAAAAAGGTGGAGAGTGGTGTGGGAGGAGAGGACTTTGAAGAAGGTGAGGGGAAGTGGTTAACTAGAGGCCGAGCCAGATACCTTGAGAACCATATTGGGGAATATGAACTTGACTCAGAACTTTCTGGAACCTTTGGAGAGAGAGGATGAGGTCTGTTCTTTGGAAAGTTCAGCATCTTGCAGTATGAAGAACAGGCCTCTGGCAGCAGATTGGAGGCATGGAGCCTGGAAGGGTCTGCACCCCTCCCTTGATTTGGTTAGTGGTATTTTGTTTTGTCATGTGCTATATTCCTGGCCACACATATTAGGGTGCTCATCTGGGAGTCCTTGGATGGTACAAATGATCAACACACTTACTGCTAACCACAATGTTGGGGATTTGGGTCCATCCAGAGATCTCACAAGAAAGGCTTTGTGATCTACTTCTGAAAACCCTGTGGAGCACAGCTCTACTCTGACAACATGGAGTAACTGGTAGAGACGTTAGCTTTTGTCAGTTCAAAATACTTCCAGTAATCTTTCATTATACATCAAACTTTCTTAAGAAACTAGTGTTATAGCTGAATTCGAATAACATTCCCCACTCCCAATCGGAGCTATTATCCTTAAATGCTACCATCTTACCCTTAAATGTGCTACCACCTTCCTGAGGAGAAATCCTGCTATTACTCCACCTGTGGAAAACTTTCCGGTTCATTAACAACTGCATGGGTCCCGTCGCTCCTGCCCTTCCCTGCACCCTCTTGCCTTGTGCTCTCTAGTTTGTTTCTTTTGAAGTTTTAAATCAACTTAATACTCCAGGCCCTCACTGAACCTTCCTTATCTACTGGAAACTTTCTCTTTGGGAAACATTTTGATGACCACAATATGGCAATTTGCTCATGGGTAGAAAACAAAAATCCACAGAGTTTTAAGTTCTCTCGAAGGAAATAGAGATGGCCCATATTACTGTGTTTCTCCTGCTGAAATACACATATCAGAGGGATATTAATGTTTATGTGGTTCCTTCTGCCCCCAGAGAGAAACCTACAGAGCCCTATCTCAGCACACAACTTCCAAAGGCTGACCTCTCAGGATGCCAGCAAGATTCCACATTGCCTCCTGTGCATCACAATTGGATGAGAGATGTGGTTTATGAGAGCATTTCCACATATAGACATCACTATCTACACTTAGCAGAGAAACACATATGTCCCTTTGAGTTAGGTGAACCACAGACTTAGCCTCGTGGGTGGCTTTTCTCATCTGACACAAATGCACTGACCTAATGCCAAGGCTAGAATGTTCAGGACTCTAGAGTTTGCTTAGCAAAAATGTACATCACTTCAAATTCACTTGCAAATCCATGGAGATATCCTACACCTTGGGATAATATGCTACACCTTCAATAGTGATGGACCATGAAGTCTTGGCTTAGAGTGTGATTAGCTTAGTTAAGCAGCCTTACTGTACTGTTAAATTTGTTCTATCTGAAAATGAAATTAACCAAAAAGACAAGAGAAAACAATTTTATACGGAAATCCTAAGGCATAAATTTAGCAGAGTGGATATAGGCCTGCGATCTGGAGCCAGATCTGGAGCCAGATGGCCTGTATTTAACCCAGGTTCACTACCTACTAGCTTTTTTTTCTTTGAACAAGTTATTTCCTCTCTGAGGCACAGTTTCTTCATCTGTAGCTACTTTCTAGTTTTGTCAGATTAAATGAGCTCATGTGTTTGTAGTACTTGGAATCATACCTGGCATATACTAAGTTCTTTAGTTAGCTATTACTATCATCTGTGTTGAATTGTTATTTTTATCAATGTATCTTCTTTTACTTCTCTCTCCATTTTTGCTGAAAATAATAAATTACACCCAAACCAACCCCATTGCCATTGAGTTGATTCTGACTCATAGTGACCCTTTAGAACAGAGTAGAACAGTTCCATGAAGTTTCCAAGGCTGTAAATCTTTACAGAAGCAAACTGCTACATTTTTGTCCCATGGAACAGCTGGTAGATTTGAACTGCCAAACTTTTGGTTAGCAGCTGAGGGCTTAACCCACTGTGCCACCAAGACCCCTCTAATCAGTAAATGTCAACCTCCTATCCTGCCTCTTTAGTAATATTTTTAAGGAGCTTAATGAACTCTGAGCACCATAAACTGATGTGAGAAATAACATCTTTATATTCAAATTCTCCTCCAAGGAAAAGTGCTTAAGAATACAAAAATGGCCAAAGTAGTCTATCAAAATCCTTGTTCCACAAACAGGATTCCCAGTTCCTTAAAAGTGAAAAACTAAATGGGTGTTTTTTTAATAGTTAGACAAGTGCAACAAACATCTTACACAGCAGACAGTGCTGGATGGTGTGGCTACAAATACAATTAGAATACAGAGATGCAGACAGAGTGCTATGGAGAAGCAGAGAAGAGAGATAGCAATGCTGATGAAGGAGAGGAGGCAAGGGGAGGCTAGGAAAGTTTCACAGGGAGGAATTTGAGCTTGTAGGTTATGTAGAATTTAGAGAAACTGTAAAAGTTGGGAAAAGCCAACTAGCACTGGAGGACTTCTAAGCAGGTAAGTCTTAAATTCTTTGCTTTATGTGAATGGTTTGCAAGTCAATAACAGTTTTGTGAAAATTACTGTTAATAGAAATATTTTTGTGTACAAGTCAAAAAAATCTAAATGATTCTATCACTTTGTTTTAAAAATAATTCATACTGCTTAATTTACATTTTATAATTTGCATTAGGAACTCTGGTGGTGTAGTGCCTGAGGTATTTGACTTTGTTGTTGTTGTTATGTGCCGTCGAGTCAGCCCTGACTCATAACGACCCCTCCTTGGGTTTCCGAGGCAGTATCAGTACGGAAGTAGGATTGCCCAACCTTCCTTCCGAGGAGTGGCTGGTGGGTTTGAACCGCCAGCCGTCTGGTTAGCAGGCAAGTGTCTTAGCCACTATGCTACCAGAGCTCCTAGGTATTTGACTATTAACCAGGAAACTGGCAGTTCAAACCCACTAGCCACTTCTCGGAAGAAAGATTGAGTGATCTACTTCTGTAGAGGTATTGCTGAGGAAACCGAGGGAGAGGTCTCTATGAGTCGAATTGACTCAACGGCAGTGAGTTTGTTTTTTTTTTTTTTTTTTAATAACAAGCTTTTATTAGTAGTATCTACATAAGTTAATTTACTTTAGTGAGATTTCAGATATTAAAAGTAACATAAAAGTAAAAAAAAAAGATAATATGAAAGAATAATTCAAACTTACTTTCCTTTTCCTATGAGTGAAAATATATTTTTTAGTAAAAATACATATTTTATATATATTAGGCCACCTTTATGATTCTTCGACTGATGCAATAACTATTATATGATATTTAATAAAGATATATCATTTGTTTATTTAACAAATATTTATTTTTCCTGGCATTGATGTAGATAAGTATGATATGTGCTCATTTGCATCTGGAACGTACCACAATTTAGACTTCTTTCTCTCAATCTTTTAATAAAAGCATTATATAAGAAGACAATCACATGTTCTTCAGTCAAGCCATTGGTTTTCCAAAAGTTGGAAAACGTATTCTGTTACTCATCCACTCCCACCCACTAGTTATAACTTCCATTGATCATGACCAGCCTATGTGATTTTCTAATTCCATTATTACGTTTATGTGTGTTTGTTGAGATTCCTCTGTAAGGAAGAACTTTCTTTCTCACTTGTTTATTTATTTAATCACTATGAATTATGGATTCTCATTTTATTCCATTATTATTTATTGTAATGATAAAATTTTTTGAAATTATTATCCCAGATTTACTCAGAGGGAGAAACTTCAAGCTAGTGCCTATGTTATTTTGTAATGTCCCCATAAATTTTTTATTTTTTTTTAACTCTTTAACATAACACAAAATATTCCAGTATTATTGTGTTTTTTCCCAGAAGAAATTATTTCTCCAAAGAACTTTGGTTCCTCTTGGTCAAGAATGGTAGTTAGAAATCCAGTCCTGGGTGCTAGATGTGCTCATTGCTACTGTGGTGGCATCGCTTCCAAGTCCTCTCAATAGACCTAGGAAATATATATGTGTGTACACACATATGTACACACACCAATTTCTATATCTATTTTTAAATATTAGTTTATACTAATGGTTCCCAACAGGGGGCAATTTTGTCATTTAACGATGTCCAGAGGCATTTTTGGTTGTCAGCACTGGGAGGAAAGGTCCTACAAGAATCTGAAGGACAGAGCTCAGGGAGGCTGCTAAATATCCTACCAAGCACAGCTCCATCCAACAAAAAATTATCTGACCCCAAATGTCATAGTGCTAAAATTGGGGAACTCTGGCTCATACATTCATGCCCAATTTTGACACTACAGTGTTGATTCTAGCCTTTCTTTCTCCAACAGTGAGAAAAAATGGCTTCCATTAACCACAATATACTCAATTATTTGGTCAGTCATAGAAAACACAAAAGAAGTTTTAGAATTTCTGTCACATATCTCTGCAAACAACAAACCCACTTACTAGAACTCTATATTTCTTAAATGGGATTTTTGGTTGGTTGGTTGATTGGCTTTAGTTAAAATACTTGATCCTTGGACAACACAGGGGTTAGAAGAGCAATCTAAAATCTGCACAGTTGAAAATCCACATATAACTTTTGACTCCCCAAAAGTTTAACTACCAATAGCCTTCTGTTGATTGGAAGCTTTACATCTTACAATGTAGTTTGAAAAAACATTTTTTTTATTTGATTGTCTCAATAATCCTCCCCATTTAACCCCTCTCCTTTATTTTTACTTGAAATTCATAAAGTTTAATACATAAATAGACATAGCTTCACGGGTACCTTGACATTTATTTCTTGCTGAGGGTAATAGAGTCGAAGAGGGAATTGTGCCCAAACTGAAATCAAAATACAGGAAAATAGAGTACAGTACAATACCATCATGTTTATGTCACAGCTATCAGGGAAAAGTTAAGGGTAGGACACTATATGCTCTGGAAAAGAAATGAGACATAAACTGGATATATCAGGTGGCACCCAAGGAAAGGTAGCAAAGTTGAAGATGCTCCACTGTATTTTTAGTAAATTTCATGGTACTGCCACTGCCATCACTAGGTGCCATCATGTCAACTCTAACTCATGGCAAAACCATGTGTGTCCATGCAGAACTGTGCTCCAATGCCTGGCCTCTGAGAAGTAGCTAACCAGGCCTTTCTTCCCAGACACCTGTTGTCTCAAACCCCCAACCTTTTAGTTAACAGACAATGGTGTTAACTGGTTTTACCACCCAGGGACTCCAAGTTTAATAGAAACCTGGTTATAATGCACCAGGGGAAGGATAAGAACAACTGATATAGCAGATCCATCTCATCCTACTACCACTGTCTCAAAGCATTTTTGAATTGTTTCTTACACTTAGGTGATTAATGTAAAAAGTATGTTCTCTTTTCTAGGCCTGTAACAACTGCAGAAAACCAGCTGGGAAATAGCTCTCCCATCCTAGGAAGTTTTCTTTAACGTCATGGCTTCTATTTCACAATGTTTCTTGCACTAGCCCTTCTTCATCATTGTCATCTTCATAGCTGACTGGTTAAGAGCACAAGTATGAGGTCAGACAGGTCTTTGTCAAAGCTGTTTTTGTCACTTGCTACCTGTATGACCTCAGACAAGTGCCCCAAGAGCCTCTGTTTCTTGTTTCCATAAAATGCAAGTGATAATATTATAAAATTACTGTACATAATATTAAGTGAGATAATATAGGTGAAGCACTTTGTTTAGCACAGTGCCTGGCATATCATAATGTTAAATCACTTGTAGTTATTGTCCAGCTCTCACATGCATATGAGGCAATTGAAAATACCATGGCTTGTGTCAGTCATCACCTTATTATATCTGGCACATTTTAGCAAGTTCCTATGTGATAGTGTGACTCTGAATCCTACCTTAACCAACCCAGCTTTCCACTGCTGTCACATTAGCTTACTGAAGTGATGGTATGACTACTGTACTTCTCTGTGAAAAGGCCGTCAGTAGCTCCCTCCATCAATATAGTAAATTCAGACCTTAGTCATTTACAATCTAGCTTCAACCTTACTTTCCAGTGAAATTCACCTCCCAGTGAAATTCACCAGGGATCTATATGTTCTATATCTGATGCACCATGCTTTTGTAGTGAACTTGCTACTTTTGGCCATAAAACTTTGTAACATCAGTGCATGGTCTCAAGTTCCCTTAACTCCTAAACAAGGAATACAAATTTGCCCACAGGTACATTCAAACATAGCTAAGGATTGAGATATGTGAATTCCAGGTCATTCCCAAGGGGCTTCTAGGGAGATTAAAAATACCCAACATGCCTATGAAGCTGAGTATTAGAGAAAGGTCAAAGCCATTCACCAACCTCTCTTGTTCATCATATTTCTCAGCCTTCAGGAATCTTCTGGATATGGCATTAATGCTATTTTGGCAAAACTCTCAGTGGGCTGTGCGTGTCACAAATTATCCAAACTCTTTTTGTCCATTTCTTTGCAAATATATTAATACCCACAATAATAAAACAGTTGCTGTGGAGTAGATTCCAACTCATGGATCATGTATGTCAGAGCAGAACTGTGCTCCCTAGGGTTTTAATGGGTCATTTTTCAGAAGTAGATGGCCAAGTCTATCTTCAGAGGTACCTCTGGTAGACTCAAACCTCCAACCTTTGGTTAACTGCCAAGCACATTAACCATTTGTGTGACCTAGGGACTTCTTTGCAAGTATAATTAGTGCACATCTCACAGAATCCTACATGGATTGCCTATGCTGGTTGGCTGCACTGAGTACAGGTCCTGAAATATCCAATGATGGTACCTACAACTTTTTTCCCAAGCTGTGCCTGTCTTCCTGATTCAGCTTCCAAATATTTATTCCAACTGTTCTTTCCTTTCTAGGCCCTGCCACCAGTCAGCCTAGTTCAAGACCTCATCATTGATGCCTCTGGTCTTTTGCAATAAACAACTTCCTGGGCTCCCTATCTCCGGGTTTTAACCTCACAACCCTTCTCAGGTGTCTTTTTCTTTCTGCCCTCATCTCCCCAGGAACAGTAGGTAGTCTTTGCTCCAAATGCCAGTCCCTAGAGCAACCTCTAACACAAACAGATTACTCTTGCAGTAGAGAAAACTGCTGAGAAAGGCTCTGGAAACATTTAATGGCCTTAACAGAGTGCATCTCCACTTCCTGAATCAAAAGTCTGCAACACCTTCCCCTAAATAACATCTTATCACTTATCCCCCTTTTCATAGCCATGTGTGGTGGATTGTTGATTAGTTGGCTTCCTTCTCTTCCCACTGTGAGAGGCTAGAGAGAAGCTGGAAAGCAGCTAGCAGAGCATCTTTATTTCACAGAGATAGAAACTGAGGCTCAGAGAAGTTAAATTACATATTTGGCTTCTATTCATTCAAAACTAGAATCACTCGTGTTGATTTCTACTGTATTCAGTTTATGTGTTGGAAACTTTAGTCTGAAGTGCTTCCTTTTCATAGCAACACACATAGTATTAAAACAACACAACAGAACACAAGTCTAGCCCGTGAGCTGGTAATAACAGGTATGGCGTTTTCACTGCTGGGCTTGAATGCAGAGATGATTGTGGAGAAAGAAGGAATGCAAATGTGCAAGCTGCCACCTTCTCCTGCCACAGCAGGGTTTTCACATTGTTAGTGTCCCAGCCCTTTGTCCCTAACAGGTCTTTTACTCTCTTTGTCAGACATGAGGAAACCTGTACATTGTTTCCTTTCTTTTTTTACTATCATTGATGATGTGGGGAAAAAGCGAGCTCCTTAAGCTAAATTTGCTTTTCTTTGTTTCCTCTCTACAATCCTCAGGGGCTCTGGTAGCACAGTGCCTAAGGCATCTGACTGCTAACCAGAAGGTTGGTGGTTCAAACCCATCAGCCACTCTGAGAAAGCAAGACTGTATTTCTGTAAAGATTTACCACCTTGGAAACGCAATGCAGGTCGTTATGAGTCAGAATCAACTCAACGTTGGGCAGTGGGTTTTTTTGTTTGTGTTTTTGGTTTTGTTTTTTTCCCTAAAGTCCTCACCACCAGAAACCTTCCATATCTTCAGTCTGTGAGGGAAGCAAGAGCTTTGCTTATTGTAATAGTTTTACTTGAGCCTTTTTTCTAACCCCAGGCTCTTACTTTACCTTCTATACAATTTTCACAGTCTTAGTGTTTGGGTTATCTAGTGCTGCTCTAACAGAAAATACCTCAAATGAGTGCCTTTAACAAAGAGTGGTTTATTCTCTTATAGTTTAGCAGGCTGTAAATCCGAGTCGTAAGTGCCAGCTCTAGGGACTGGGTGAAAGCCCTCAACCCTGCACTTCAGCTTTGGCTCTTGGTCCCAGCCCACTGAAGCTGGAGGCTCCTCTTAACTCAGGCAGCTTCTTAGGCTAACAAACCCAAGGTCAACAAATAAAATGGCACAGTCCTAAGTCTACCAAACAACATGGCAGGCCACTAATTCAAGTCTAGAAATGGTCCCAAGGTTGGCAGGAAACATGCAGGCTGCTGAATGAAGACTGGCTACATACAGAGTCCAAGCATGTCAAAAAAGCTGCAGAGACCTTCCTTAAAGCTTCTTCTTCTATACACGAAGCAGACCATATCCCTAAGTCAGCTACTCAGCTTCTCCAATAGATCCCACCATGGAGTTAATTACTAGTCTCATCATGGGGAATAAGTACAGCTGCCTAGCCACTGAAAACCAGGCCCAACCAAGTTGCCACACAACTTAACTATCACATTAGCAAGTTTATTGATTAGTATTACTCTAGGGGAGTATTTACTATATATCCTTACACCTGTAATGACATATTAAGAACCGTCCAAAGTATACTCAACTTTTGTCAAAACCAATGTCTTGCTTATGTTGCAATTTATTTGGTAGCAAATGATAGTTGAAATAGAGTAAATGATGATGGACAAAGAGTCCCCCCCCCGATTTTTTTTTTTTTTTTTTTGGTTGACTCTAACTCATGTCACATCTCATGTGTGTCAGAGTGAAACTGTGCTCCATGAAGTTTTTAATAGCTGATTTGGGGAATGATATTGCCAGGCCTTTCTTCCAAGGCACCTCTGCATACACTCAAACCCAGGGGTGTGGCTAGGGTAACAAGCAACAAGCACCTGGGGCAATCTCTAAGTTGTGACACCACCCCCAGCCCAATTCAAGTGCCCAGGAGCAATCTCTAAACAGTGACTCCCCCATTTTCAAGATGAATAGACATTAATGGCAACATTTCAACAGAAATGCCATATGCCCTCTTGTCCCACTGATTCAGTCAGGAGCCGTTCATATTTATGGCACTTTGGATTGTCATTCCATGCCTCCTCGGGTACCTCCTTGGACTTGCACCTTGGGTCAAGTGCTCCCTTTCTGCCCCCTTACTATGTCTCTGATTGTCTACCATGCTTGAGGAAGGACATTGGGCCGTATTAGAAACTACTCAACGACAGCACCCTTCAAGTTTGCCCAGGGCACATGCCATATCTGAATATGCCCCTTCTCAAACTTTCAACCTTTCAGTTACTCGCTAAGCACATTAACTACTTGCACTCCTAGGGACTCCTGAAACATAAGAGATCCTTGATACCTGCTAGGTATATGTCTAATGACTTTCCAACTCTTACAATTACAAATACTGTAGTAGATTATTATTCTATAAAATGACATAAAATGTAATTGAAACTTTTAGGAACCTCCTTTAGAAATGAAGACAAATAGACAAGGACAAAGCTGATGGAGATGTGGAGATTATGGTCCTTGTACTATAGCCATAACTCTGAGCCTGACTCTATGGCATTCCCTTCTTGTCCATAGATGCAAAAGCAGGATGCTGCTGATCATGGTCTCAAGTTCCCTCATCCCTGAATGCAAATTCCTGCAGTTCTGGTTACCTAGTGCCGCTCTGACAGAAATATACCACAAATGGGATGGCCTTAACAAACAGGAGTTTATTCTCTTACAGTTTGGAGACTTTGAGTCTGAGTTGAAAATGCCAGGCCCTAGGTGTTGAGTGAAAGCCCCTCAATCTTAGGGTCCAGCTCTGCCTCCTGCTCCCAGCCCACTGGAGCTAGAGACATTCTTCAGACAGCTGCTGGCTGCTGAGGCTGACAGTCCCAAGGTTGACAAGTAAAATGGCACAGTCCGAATGTTACCAAACCACACAGCAGGCCATTAATTTAAGTCCATTGTTAAGTCCCAAAGTCCACAGAGCATGGCAGGGCAGGCTGCTGAACAATGACACAGCTACATGCAGGGTCCAAGTGTGCCATAAGCTAGAGACCATTCCCCAAGGCTTCTGCTTATTTACAGGAAGCAGACCACATCCCTAAGGCAGCTACTCACCTGCTCATAGTAGATTCCACCATGGAGTTGATTACCAGTCTCATCATGGGGAATACTACATTGAGCTGCCCAGCCACTCAACCAGGATAGTCAAGTTGACACACAAACTGAACTATCACACCTGCCTTCTGTAAGGAAGCCTATTCACTCACAGGGAGTTTAAGTTTAGTACAATGCATGCAAAACAGGGAGACCCAGCGTATCCTCTGTGCTCTTTTCCCCTCTTTCCACCCTCTCCCTCATGCATATTCCCTACTACAGTGACAGATGGTCCTTGAACCCCTGCACAACACTCAGCTGCTAGGATATCTGGGAATCTGTGAAGCCTCGTGGCTACAGTCACAGGCTTCAGGACTAGACACCCTTCACTGGAACACTAGCCCCACCATTTGCCATCTGTATTACTTGGGGGTAAGTAATTGTATTTTCTTGGGCCACACTTTTCCTCATGTAGGAGGGGAAAGTTGATAGTACAAGTTCTTGTAAGATGCCATTGAGTCAGTTCTGACTCATAGCAACTCTATGTACAATAGAACGAGAAACACTGTCTAATCCTGCACCATGCTCACAATTGTTTCTGGGTTTGGGCTCATTGTTTCAACCACTCTGGCCATCCATCTCATTGAAATTCTTCCTCTTTTTCAGTGACCCTCTACTTTACCAAATGTGATATCATTCACCAAGGACTGGTCTTTTTTGAGAACGTGTCCAAAGAACATGAGATGAAGTCTCACCATCCTTGCTTCTAAGGAGCATTCTGTCTATGCTTCTTTCAAGACAGATTTCTTCATTCTTCTGGCAGTCCATGATATACTCAATGTTCTTCACCAACACCATAATTTAAATGTGTCAATTATTCTTTGGTCTTTCATATTCCTTGTCTAGTTTTCCCATATATATGTGTCATTGAAAATACTATAGCTTGAGTCATGTGCACCTTAGTCTTCAGTGACATCTTTGCTCTTCAACACTTTAACGGGGTCTTCTGGAGGAGATTTGCTCAATGCAATATACCATTTGATTTCGTGACTGCTGCTTCCATGGGCATTGATTGTGGATCCAAGTAAAATGAAATCCATGACAATTTCAATCTTTTCGCCATTTATCATGATGTTACCTATTGGTCCAGTTGTGAGAATTTTGTTTTCTTTATGTTGAGCTGTAATCCATACTGCAGACTCTAGTCTTTAATCTTCATCAGTAAGTATTTCAAGTCATCTTCACTTTCATCAAGCAAGGGTGTGTCATGTGCATAACACAAGTTGTTAATGAATCTTCCTCCAATCCTGATGCTACATTTTTTTCACATAGTCCAAGTTTTTGGATTATTTGCTCAGTATACAGATTGAATAAGTATGTTGAAAAGATACACCCCTGATGTACACCCTGATTTTAAACCATACAGTATCCCCTTGTTCTGTTCAAATGACAGCCTCTTGGTCTATGTACAGGTTCCTCATGAGCACAGTTAAGTGTTCTGGAATTCCCATTCTTCACAATGTTATCTATAATTTATTATAATCCATGAAGTAGAATGCCTTTGCATAGTCAAGAAAATATAGATAAACATCTTTCTGGTATTCTTTATTCCAAGCCAAGATCCATCTCACATCAGCAATGGTATCCCTCATTCCACCTCCTAGTCTTAATCCAGCTTTAATTTCTGGCAGTTCCCTGTCAATATGCTGCTGTAACTGTTTTTGAACTTCTTGTTGTGTGCCATTGAGTTGGGCCCAACTCATAGAGACCCCTCCTTGGGTTTCCGAGGCAGTATCACTATGGCAGTAGATTGCCCAACCTTCCTTCCAAGGAGTGGCTGGTGGGTTTGAACCGCCAGTCTTCTGGTTTTTGAATCATCAGCAGCAAAATTTCACTTCATGTGACACTATTGATATTGTTTGATAATTTTTCCATTCTGTTGGATCATTTTCCTTTGGAATAGGATCTCTTCCAGAAGGTTGGCCAGGTAGCTCTCTTCCAAATTTCTTGACATAAACTAGTGAGTGTCGCAGTGCTGTATCCATTTGTTGAAACATCTCAGTGGGTATTCTGTTGAACCTGAAGCCTTGTTTTTCACCAATTCCTCCAGTGTATCTTGGACTTCTTCCTTCAGTACCAGTGGTTCTTGATCCTATGCTACCTCCTAAAATGGTTGAAGATCAACCAATCCTTTTTGGTACAATAACTCTGTATTCCTTTCATTTTCTTTTGATGCTTCCTGCATTATTCAATATTTTGCCTTAGAATCCTTCAATATTGCGACTTGAGCCTTGAAGCTTTTCTTCAGTTCTTTCAGCTTCAGAAATGCCAAGTGTGTTCTTCCCTTTTGGTTTTCTAACTCCAAGTCTTTGCACATTTCATTATACTTTACCTTTTCAAGCTGCCCTTTGAAATCTTCTGTTCAACTCCTTTATTGCATCATTTCTTCCATTTGCTTTTGCTACTCTGTGTTCAAGAGAAAGTTTAAAAATCTCTTCTGACATCCATTTTGGGGCCTATTTTTTCTTTTCTGTGTTTTAAATGACCTTTTTCCTTTCTTCATATATGATATCCTTGATTTCATTGCAGAACTAGTCTGGTCTTCAGTAATTAGTATTCAGTGCATCAAATCTATTCTTGAGATGGTCTCTAAATTCTGGTGGGAATCATACTTTGGCTCCTTGTTTTAATTTTCTTCAACTTCACCTTGGCAAAAGAGCATATGCTTTCTCTTCTGCAGTTGGTCCCTGGCCTTGTTCTGACTGATGATATTGAACTTTTCCATCATCTCTTTTCACAGATGTAGTCAATTTGATTCCTGTGTATTCCATCTGGCAAGGTCCATATGTATAGTTGCTGTTTTTTAAAAAAGTTATTTCCAATGAATAATTAGTTGGTCTTGTGAAATTCTGTCATGCAATGTCTAGAGTAAGTCCTTTACCTTTTTAAGGCCATATTTTCCAACTGCTGATCCTTCTTTCAAATCCTTCATATTTTCCAACTTTCACATTCAATCACCAATAATTATTAATGCATCTTGATTTTATTTTTAAACAATTTCAAACTTCAGAAGGTGGTAAAAATCTTCATTGATGTGTATATTTGAATAATAGTCATATCAACTGGTCTTTCTTGTAGGTGTACGGTTATTATCCTATCACTAACAGCACTGTACTTCATGTATTCTTTTTGATAATGAATGCAACAACATTCGTCTTCAATTTGTCATTCCCAGAATAGTAGATCATGTTTGTCTGACTCCAAATGGCCAGTACTAATCCATTTCAACTCACTAATGCCTAAGATATAGATCTTCAAGCACTCCATTTCATTTTTGACAACTTCCAATTTTCCTAGATTCATGCTTTGTACATTCTGTACTCCAATCATTAATGAATGTTTGCAGCTGTTTCTTCTCATTTTGAGTTATGAACATCAGCGAATGAAGGTCCTAAAAGTGTTACTCCATTGACATCAATAAATCAACTCTATTTTGAGGAAGGAACTCTTCCCCAGTCATATTTTGAGTGCCTTCCACTATATCAGACAATATTCCACTGCTACCTATAGGGTTTTCATTGGCCATTTTTTGAAAAAAGTAGATCATCAGATCCTGTTTCCCACTTTGTCTTAGTCTGGAAGCTTTGTTGAAACGTGTCCACTGTGGAACCTGCTGGTATTTGAAATACCTATGGCATAGCTTCCAGCATCACAGCAACAGACAAATCACGACAGTATGACAGACTGACAAGCAAGTGGTGGTAATAGTGCATAGATGGTAGGATTCGTTAAAGGGTTTAATGAGTCAGAATATATAAAGAACTCAAACAAATTACCTGAAACACAAATTTAATCTTTCAGGTCATCCTGTTCAATAAATAAGTAAATTGTTGGCAGGTGCTTTGAAGATTGAAAATTCAAGAATTACAAAATATGTAGTAATTAATTGGGACTTTTTTTTTTTGCAGTAAATCAATGTGCTAATGGTGCACCTCTTACTGCCACCTCCTTACATAGTGTCATCTATTAATTGTATGTTTTGTATTGTTTCATTTGGTCTTTATAGGTGTTAGACTGAGTTAGAGGAAAGGATGGGATTTTTAAGTTCAGCTTTCCCTAATAAAAATAAAGCCCACTGTCATTTTCTTACCTTACTGGTGAAGAGCACAAATAGAAATGAAAAAGAGTGATACATTGGTCTTGATATCACCGATGAAGATATCGTATTGTGCAAGTTCATTGGGGTTAAAAGGAAGAGCACGTGCTGTTGTGGTTTCTAATACTAATGATGAAGATATTATTTGGCATGTGAATCAGTGTTCAAGCTTAGTATAAACTAGGCAATGAATAAGGATTTTCTCCCCTCAAAGCAGTATAGGTTAATCCATAAAGATCTTTGGGCAGATCTGAGAGGAATGGGACAGGTTGTTTCTGTGGTAAGGCTTTGCATAGCCCCCATCTGAAAGTTGTTCTTATCTGAGACTAGCAGACCCTCCCTATGGAATTGTTGTCTCCCAGCCTTGGTGCAGATTGGGACTGCACGCGCAGTCCTGCCCACTCTTAACAGATGGCATGGAGCCCAACCCTTCCATATGCTCGTCTATTCTTGGGGAAGGCATGGGCAGGCAAGCAGATTTGGCTGGTGCAACTGTGATCGTGGGTGTCTTTCAAGTAGAATCTCTGCCCTTGGCCTATTCAGCACCAGACCAGCTTCCAGGAAGTTGAACACATTCTGCAGTGCTCAGTGCAGACAGCAAGTCCTGTCCTCCCACATTTGGATACGACTCTATGGATATCTCTGGGACTTTTAATTAGCTCACTTGAGTAAAGGTGATTATGGATGAGTGTAGCATTCATTTTTATGGGCTTTCAGGGAATCTCCACCCACTGTTGTTGATTTTTGTTCTCATCAAAGGTCCAACATTTGTCAGAACTCACTATTCTTTCATAAACACAGCAAAGCATTTTCAAAAATGACATTCTCCCAATAGAGAAAACTTTCAAATTTTGCATGCAAATGTAACTTGCATTTCTGAAATAATTTTATCTGTGCTTGTATGCTTTTCCTTGTTTTATATTTTCTTCCCCCTTGTCATTATTTTCAAGAATCAAAGGCTTAATTGATATTGAAACTCTCCATGTTTATCCAAGAATTCCCAGAGGCAGACCAATCACATCTTATTTTGGGATTTAGTTCTATAATGCCCCTTTTCAGTTGCAATTAGCAGTTTCAAACTTTGTTCCTTTTTAGTCTTTGTTATTGCCTAGTTAAATTCTAACTGGGAAGTTTCTTCCTAGAACTGTGCTGTGGAAAACTACTGTTTTATTCACCAGGTCATCCACTACTTAAAACATCCATGAAGCCCACTTCAAACGCACTTTGAAGCTAAGCTATTATGCTTTCTTTGCGTATGCTCAGGTATTCTTGCACATAATTGTCATAGCTGTGCTTATTCAACTCAGCATATAATGCAACTATTGAGATTCTCTTTGTAAGAAAGAAGCCAGAAGTGACCCTTGGAAGGGCTTTTAATTAAGGCTGTTAGTGAGTTGTTAAGAAAGTAAAACAAAAGCCGTTTTTCAGTCCAAAATAATTATGGGATTTCCACTTGTCATTTATTTGAGTACTACTCTTTTGTTTTCTCTTTGGAGAGGAAAAAAATCTGATCCTTATTGTGATATATTTTTAAGCTGTCAAGACATATGGTAGTGGATCAGGGAGAGAATATAACTTCTGTCCCAGTATATTCACAAATAGAAGGCTAAATGAAGAGTGGAATTTAGTTTAAGGAGCAATAGTAATGAGAACTTGAATGCAAGAGAATTTTCTTCCTTCAGTAGAGATTTTGGTCTATTTTGAAACATTGGTGCAAGTCCAATAGAGTCTATATTTCAATCTAGCCATAGATGAGTGATTGTACTCTGCAGACTAAAATCAGAATAAGAAATAGAAAAGGTAAATACCTGTTCCTTATGGAAAATTCAGGAATTCACCATTTTTTATCTCCCATTTTGAGTAATAAATAGAAGCTATGTTGAATCAAAATATTTATCTTACATTTACCTGTAGCTTCCACCATAACGCCCTCCTGCACAGAATTCTGAGTCTTTCTTCCTGCTAATGAATCCTCACAGAACCTTCGGGGCAAGTAGAGACTAACAATCACAGACTGGAACAAACCTGAGAGATCAGCTAGTTCAGGGGTTCATTTTTCCTTCAATTGTGGAACCTTTCACAAATTAAAATTTACACGGAGCCCAAAATATAAGTAGATAAATAAGTTGCTGTTCTGGTTAAAGCAGTAAACACAGAATCATTCCAATTTGGCCTTACCCAACCCTACTCCTCAAGGTTGGCAAGGGGTCTTTCAAATCACACTTCTAATCCCACCTCAAACTATTTTTCAAGCAAGAAAACACAGCACAGGAAGATCATGTGACTGGTCTTGCCCAAGCCCAAATAACCAGCAACCCAGGGATGGTGTGGAGGCCCCAGTCTGGTCAGGGCCCTTGAGACACACCAGAGTCCCACCAAGTGTGTTTCTGTTTGGGTCACAACCGCTCATCTCTCTAGCTTTGCATTTCTCCTGAGCACATATAGAAGAGTGGGTGTTTATTTCACATATTTGTATATTGAAATAAGGGCAGTGGTAATTCAGTGGTAGAATTCTTACTGCCCTGTGGGAGACCAGGGTTTGGTTCCCAGTCAATGCACCTCATGCACAGCCCCCACCCCTCTGTCGGGGAGGCCTGTGTGTTGCTATGATGCTGGACAGAATTTAGCAGAGTTTCCAGACTAAGACGGACTAGGAAGATAGTTCAGGCAACCTACTTCAGAAAATCATCCAATGAAAACCTTATGGATCACAACATCCCAATCTGCAACCTATCATGGGAATGGCACAGGACCAGGCAGCTTTCAGTTCCATTGTGCATGGAGTCACCATGAGTTGGGGCCAGTTTGAAAGGAGTTAACAACATGTACTTTAAGTCAAGGCTTCAAACTTGTTCGTTGACTTCAACCCATAGCTGAGAGGTTGCATTTTCACCCCAGAAATACTGAATCAGACTCTAGAGTTTAACAAGAACCCCAGGTGATTCTGATGAATCATATGAGTCTTATGAATCATAAGAATCACATGGAGGTCTATTAGAATCTGGGAATCTTAGTAAATGTAATTAAATCTTATTAAAATGTAAATTCTGTTTCAGTATATCTGGGAAGAAAAGCCAAATTCTAAGCAGGGAGTTGGATAGGAATGAACTGGTTTGAAGACCTGCTTAAAACACAGCTTCTGGTGCATTAGGTCTGGGGGTCTGAGAATTTGCATTTCTTAGCAGTTTCCAGGATTTGCTCATGCGGCAGGTTCATGGACCCACTTGAGAGCCAACCACCATTGACCTTTCATTGTGCTACACTGACTGGATTAAGTAAATTTTCAACCTCTGGCACATGCTGAACCTGCACCAGCCAGCAGATGTTGTCAATTTCCCTCATTGGCAGTCCAGCTGCAATAGGAGAGGAAAGGGAAGTGCTATGATTCAGTAAAAGCAATCAGGTCTTGTTTGTTTCAATTCCTGCTGAATATTTCATAGAGTAGCCTTTAATCAGCTCATTAGGAAACAGACTTAGATTGCCATTCTGTAAAATTTTTTTTTTCTAGACTATTATTGAAAATTTATGTAATTTCCTTGCTGGGTGATTCAGTTAGCTACAACCCGTCATGTCACCATATACACCACAATGAGCAATATTCTAGTCATGAATAATGTGAAAGTGAGCAAACAACTTTCCTAATTATTCTAAATGTTCTAATCCTCTACTTCCAGAGTGTAGGGAATATATTTCTCCTGATAACCAAATAAATGAAGATTCTATTTCTGGGGAAAGTAGAAACTTGTTTTTAATAAGGATTCAATCTTGACCTCCTTTACATGATTAATACTTCTCATCCCCTTTATTGCCCTCAGAAAAGGGTGTTTTGTTTTAATTGAATGAAATAATTTATGCAAAACAAATTCAATTCAACAAACATTTAGTGAATATTGATGATAAACCATGTACTGTGCCAAGAATAATTAAATACATGTAAGACCAGCCTTCATCCTAAAGGACTGCTCACTGTATACAAAGTCACAAATGTGTCCCAATATGGCTTAAAACATGTCCCAAATGTGCCTTAAACTATATGACCAAGAAATACTGGTTTCCTTCCCTTTTTATTTCGGAGAGAAACCAGGTTTACCTGGTAAACATTTTCTATCTAAAATATTTGCTCAGTCTGCACTCATCTAATTAAACTAGCACTTTCTCAACTCATAGCTGGAGAAATTAAACTCCAGAGGGTTTAAATGTCTTATCCTCAAGCAATTTGTGGGCCAAAATCGGGATTAGAACTATGACTCCTTCTAATTGCCCGCAAGCCGTCATCTTTGTAGGTGGTGTAGAAACCTCTCACCTCCACCCAGCCTTCTCCATTACCTGTCATAGATTTTTAGACACTAGTGATGACATCAATAGATGCTATTCTAATTTTCTTCAACACTGTCATATATTTAGAGAATGAGATAGATATCCCTTCCCAATTCTTTATTTCTATCTGGGAGAGAAGGTGAGTCACCCATTGAAGCTTGCTACCAATGCAGCTCCATTATTAACATCCCCCGCATGCTGCAAAGGCAGGCACAAGCAGATGGCAATGGTTTGGAATCACTAATTGTGCATCTATTTCAAGTTATCTTTAAAGATTTAATTGTTCTAGAGTACAGAATACTGTAAAACTCTAGTCTGCCTGAGGTCACTTACCCAAATGTTTGTGTTCTGTTTTACCTAGCTGGTCACCCAATTTGAATTTCACTTATAGGAAGCAGCAGGGTTTACTGGATGATGTAATTATTTTTTTCACTCAAACATCACTCTACATGCACTGTTAAATTATTAAATTTCTCTCTTAATTTCCCCTCATTCTGCAGATGGAAAAGAGTAATACAGAAATTGTCATTTTCACTTCTTTGCATAGGTGGCATGGGTAGGAAGCTGTCCTCAGTATAAGATACCATCTCTGATCATAGCTTATGTGACTCTAGCATTTAAATAATAATGTGATAGTGCTCATTAGATCCAAACCAAAAAAAAAAAAAAAACTCACTGCTGTTGAGTCAGATCCGACTCATAGCAACCCCTCCCTTGGGTTTCTGAGGCGGTATCACTATGGAAGTAGACTGCCCAATCTTCCTTCCGAGGAGTGGCTGGTGGGTTTGAACCACCAGCCTTCTGGTTAACAGTCAAATGCCTCAGGCACTGCACCACCAGAGCTCCTCAAGATGTAGATGTCTTAGTTATTCTGTCATGTTAGCTGGGAACAACACTAGAGAGCTGACAACAGACATTCATTTCTATAGTACATCGATTAGACTTGTAAACAGTTTTTATGATAAAAAAAAAATGGTAAATATTTACTTCATATTCTTATGCCATGAAGAAATGCGTTCTCAAGAAGTTCTTATTGAATTCATCAGGAATTTTACTATATCAAGAACACTGCCAAGTTTTACCTCGTATGAGCCCAGAACTTGAATTGGCTTAAAAATAAGTGAAAAAAAAAATATGTATAAATACATGTCTTCGGGAAAACTCAGAGTTGATTCAACATACCATAATTAGATATCTAGACAAGAAAATAAAAAAAGTCCATGTATGGGATATTGATTTCCAATATGTAGTTTTTAAGCATTCTAGGTAAATAGAAAAGTGAAATTATATAGAGAGTTTCTTTTAAGGCAGATAATCAACAGTCATTTAAACCTTCTGTGTGTAATACACCTGAGACAGGCTCAAAATGGAAAAATTTATGTATATATATATGTATGTATGTGTTTATGTATATATGTGTGCATTTCCATTTTGAGTGTCTCTAGGGTGTGTGTGTGTGTGTGTGTGTGTGTGTATTACCTCTGGTTCAAGATATTTACCATGTGTTAACCTTGACCGATACTGTAGTCACTTAAAAAACCTAGGAAAAGATAAATCTATATTTTACAGTTCAAAGTGTTTTCTTCCCTCCCTTATTTCTTCCTACTTTTCTTTCTTTCTTCTTTATTCAACCACTATCTCAGTGAAATAGAAGGGCAGGAATTATCACTAATTAATAAAGAAAAGGAGCCCTGGTGGTGCAGTGGTTGAGCACTCAACTGCTAACTGAAACGTTGATAATTCAAACCCACCAGTCAATTTGTGGGAGAAAGATGTATCAGTCTGCTTCTGTAAAGATTTCCAGCCTTGGAAACCCTATGGGGCAGTTCTACTCTGTCATATAGAGTCTCTATGAGTTGGAATTGACTTGATGGCAATGGGTTTTTATTGGTTTTAGTTAAAAGCAAAGGCAAGAAAAGATCTGTAGTCAGTTTTACCAACAAACTGGAATCCAGGATTCTCAGGTGTTACTACTAGGCAGCTGGTTTCATTTAAAGCACAGTCTAAGAGTATTACAAATTGCAGTTAATTGTTCATCAAAATAATATAACTAATGACATTAATTTGATACAAAAGTGAAGACTAAATCTATTATTAGTTGAGGACCAAAACCCTAACCTCTATCCAATTGCTTGGTTTATGTTATCCTGAGTTTTGAATATGAGAATTTATGTGCAAAAACCTGTCGTCCATGACTGATGCAAGTCAGTCTTTCTTGCCTATGATAGAAAATCTCACTTAGACCTTCAGTAATGGAGTTTCAACTGTTTAAGATAGGAACTACTGTTCTCACCCTTTGACTTTTACAGTAAAAGATTGTCTAGGCAGTTTACAACTATGTTGTTTTAAGTATTCAGTTACCACTATTAGATTTTGTAAGGTAGAGAAAAGTTCATTTCTAACCTTTGCTCCTAAATATTGCCATCATGTTTATTGATGGAATTGGGCTAAGTATAATTTAGTTAAGAAATAAAAAGGGTAGAATTAATAGGATTGGAATTATTTAATTTGAGCAATTCAAGCTGTCGATATTGTGTGTGCTGTTGAGTCTAATCCAACTCATAGCAACTCTATAGGACAGAGTACAACTGCACCATAGGGTTTCCTAGGTTGTAATCTTTATAGAGAAGATTGCCAGATCTTTTTCCTGTAGAATAGCTGGTGGGTTCGAACCACTGGTCTTTTGCTTAACAGGCACGTGCTTAACCATTGTGCCACCACGGCTGACAAACTATATCTTGCTACCAAGACTGTGAAGAACAAGCATAATGCTTTCTGTTACTGTGGTCTTTCATTTTAAAGTTGAAATATACAAGTCCTTGCCTTAGGACAATTGTCTGTATTATTCAACATTTAGGAGCATGCTATCCTTAGCATGATGTTTCATATCATTTTTATAAGTTTATTACTTTTCACACAGTTTATTAGTGATGCGATTGATACAAAACTGGATTTTACGTACAAATATTATGTTTAAGGATATTTACTTACTAAATATATTTAAGAAATAGCCTAAACTATTTATTTCTCTCTTCTTGTATGGCAAAAAAAAAAAAAGTGTAAACAACCATAAATAGAGAATCTTTACAAACACACACAATCTTCTTTAGCAGTGGTACGAATGTGAGCTGTGTATCAGAGTGTCCAAGGGAAAAGTTTGAAACCACAGATAGCCAGCCAAACCCGAGGTTTCCTGGAGTGGGCACAGAAATCAGTAATTGTTCACTACTGCCACTGAAGAGCCTGACTCACACTCAGCCAGAGTTAAAAGCAAAATTCTACAGTTATACTGTACTCTGCTTTTAAGCTCTTTAATCAATGATTTATGAGTGCACACCACTCAAAAGTTACCCAAACTAAACAAACCCATGGCCATCAAGTCAATTCCGACTCATGGTGACTCCTGTAGTGTTTCCAAGGCTGTAAATCTTTACCAAAGTAGATTGCCTCATCTTCCTCCCGCAGAGCAGCTGGTAGGTTTGGACCACTGCCCTTCTGATTAGCAGTCAAATTTCTAACCTACTGCACCACCAGAGCTCCTTACCACTCATAAGTACCATGTAGTAATTACCTTCTAAAGAAATACATCACTAGATTATTTATTTATACTTTCTAAACCTACCAGCCACTCCTTGGAAGGAAGGTTGGATGATCTACTTCCATAGAGATACCACCTCAGAAACCCAAGGAGGGGTCGCTATGAGTTGGGACCAACTTGATGGCAGTCAGGTTGGTTTGGGTGGAAATTCATCACATTTATAATCAAATCTATATCCCTTTTCCCTATTATCTCCTTTCTTTGTTTATTGTGTTCCTCTTGTTTTGCCCCTGAGCCAAGTGAACAGGGAATTATGTCTGATTCAGTGTTCAGTACAGTGTCTAGAACATTGGCACCAAATAAATATTAAAAATAACAGTAGGAACTGCATGTTGCTTTCATACAACAAAAATTATTTCAATACAGGTAGAACAGGTTTAAAATTTATACTCACAAATCATATGTGTGGACCCACAATATCTTTACTGTATTTCTATCCTTTTTTTTTCCTTAACTAAATTAAACTTAGCCCAGTTCCAGTCAAGACAGAGAACTCAGCATATTGCTGCCATAAAAGTAGCCATCACTTCAATGTAGGTTTCCCTCTTTTGATAAATACTTGGTCAAACTATCCTGGAAACTCACCCAGCATCCCAGATCAGGATTATCTTCTTTTCTGAGCCACACACTAGCCTTTCTGGCCTTTACAACTCTGCCTCATGCCTCCCAGTCATCAATATCTTCTCAGAAGTGGCTGGACCGGCTTGGTATTTGGGGTCTGTATGTTTTCAGTACCTGTGCTCTTGACCACTGATAACTTTTGGTCATGAGGTGGATGTACCTGCTTTTCAAGGCTAGCCTCTTCCAGGGCTCGGATCCTTTCATCTTTGCTACAAATGTTCGGGAATATGTTCACCCCTTTTTCCTTCCCCTAGCCAATGAGTGAGGGCCTCTCTGAAGTCACTCATCCACCAAGCCAGCCCAAAATTCTACCAATTATATCCTAAATTAAGCCTAACTCTGATGCCGCAAACCCTTGGGAACATAGTTCTACTCTGACACACATGGGTCACTGTGAGTCAGGATCAACTCAGTGGCAGTTGGTTTAAGTATAGGTTTGCCATCTTTCCAAGCTTGGAATTAAGACAAGAAATCTGAGACACCCAAAGACTTATTTCGTCTACCTTTATTGCCACACCAGGTTTTGACTTTAGGCACCAGTTGTTTTCTATATACTTACATACTGTCTTCTGAGGAGCTCTGGTAGCATGGTGCCTAAGGCACTTGACTGCTAACCAGAAGGCTGGCGGTTCAAACCCACCAGCCACTCCTCGGAAGGAAGGTTGGGCATTCCTACTTCCGTAGTGATACTGCCTCGGAAACCCAAGGAGGGGTCGCTATGAGTTGGGGCCGACTGGATGGCAAATAACAACAACAACAACAAGCGTTATGGGGCACTTCTACTCTGTCCTATAGGGTTACTATGAGTGAGAATTGACTAAATGACAATGGGTTTGGTTTCACTTGGGGGTAGTATTTTTTTTTTTCTCACTGGATTAAGAAATATACTGTATTTCTTAGTGTCTTTTTAGCCTAAATAAGATCAGGAACTTGGGTCTCTAGTTTTGTCCTCATTAAACTCTTTTAGTCTCCACATAGGTATTTTATCTCTGACTTTCCTAGTAAGAAAACACTTCTGTAGAATCATACTTCAATCTCTTTCCTCCTTAGTTCACTTCATATACTATGCTCTGAATCTTACAGATTCCCGCTCTCTCTTGTGTCTGGCCCTCCCAATTTAAAGTTCAAATGTTCTTAACTACTTCATCTAAGCTGAGGGATGTTTTATCCCAGCTCTTTCTGCAATCTTTGTGTCCTCCCCACTCTGGGGAAATTAGCTTCACCCTCAAGTCTGGAGAAAGAACAAAGGATACTAAAAAATCTAGAGAAGTAAAATTCTTAAAAAAAAAAAAAAACCTCACTATTATTGAGCCAATTCTGGCTCTTAGTGACCACCATTGGGTCTCTGAAGTGATAAATCTTTATAGAAGTAGATTGCCTGATCATCCTTCCATGGAGCAGCTGGTGAGTTTGAACTGCCAACCTTCTGGTTAGCAGCCAAATGCCTTAGGTACTATGCCACCAGAACTCCTTATACAGCAGATAAGAATTCAAACTATTGCACTGCCACACAGGAATGTGGTACTTTTTTAATTCTTTTAATAAGTATTTTTAAATGTTTAGACAAATAGTAAAAATTCTCTTAAAATATTTGATTGATTTATACTGGTAGTCAACTATTTATAAAGGCAACATAGATTTGACACATAGAATACTAATGACTGAAGACGAGATGAATTGTAGATGATATCAAGAGCATACATAAAGAAAACAAAAAGGTCATTTAAAAGACATGGAACAATGAAAAGACCAAAATGAATGTCAGAAGAGACTCTGAAACTTTCTCTTGAACATATAGTAGCTAAAGCAAATAGAAGAAATGATTAAATGAATGGGCAGAGCAGAGGATTTCAAAGGGTGGCTCACAGAGACAAAGTAAAGTATTATAATGAAATGCGCAATGACCTAAAATTGGAAAATCGAAACGGAAGAACATACTCAGCCTTTCTCAAGCTGAAAGAATGGAAGAAAAACTTCAAGTTTTGAGTTGTGATATTGAATGATGCAAGAAGCATCAAAAGAAGATGAAAGGACTGTAAAGGGCAAATAATTGGAGAAGCTGGACCATGTGAAGAAGAACATGGCATCAGAATCAGAAGGAGACTCATTGAGGACCTGTGATAACAAAAATGACCAGAATTACTGGTTGGAAAGAGACTGGTGGAACCTCGAGAGCCTGGGGTTACTCTTTGAGGCTAGAAATGGACTCACTCACATGGATTGGCTCTTAGCCCAACAGTAGAAACACCTACATACAAAACACCTACCCTACATCAATGTACCCACCTACTCTAGGGAGATGCTTCCCTTGGATCAAGCAACCATGAGACACCAGATGGAGAGCACTCACATACAGGGAAGGGTGGACAGATAGGAATGCATGGATGAGAGGGTCATGGGGGGGTGGTCATGGGGAGAACAGGGGAGGAGAGTTTCTTATGGTTGGGGACAGTAATTGGGGCCATGAAACCAGATGTGTGTGAACTGTTGCATGTAAAACAAGTTTGGTATGTAAACTTGAACCCAAAGCACAATAACATAATAATAACAATAAAAAGAACTTGTGATATGCAGATGACACAACTTTACTTGCTGAAAGTGAGGAGGACTTAAAGGGCTTACTGATAAAGATCAAAGCCTTCAATGTGGATTACACCCAACATAAAGAAAACAAAAATCCTCACAACTGAACCAATAAGCAGCATCATGATAAATGGAGTAAAGATTAAAGTGGTCAGGAGTTTCATTTTACTTTGATCCACAATCAACACCCATGGAAGCAGCAGTCAAGAAATATGATGAAATACTACATTGGTCAAATCTGCTACAAAATGCTTTTTAAAGTGTTAAAAGGCAAAGATGTTACCTTGAGGATTAATATGCAGCTGACCCATGCCATGGTATTTTTAGTAGCCTCATATTCTTGCAAAAGCTAGACAATGAATAAGGAAGACCAAAAAAGACTTGATTCCTTGGAATTATGGTGTTGGCAAAGAATATTGTATATACCATGGACTCCCAGAAGAACAAACAAATCTGTCTTGGATGAAATACAGCCAGTATGCTGCTTAGAAGCAAAGACTTTGTCTCACATACTTTGAACATATTATCAGGAGGGACCACTTCCTGGAGAAAGACCTCATTCTTGGTGAAGTAGAGGGTCAGAAAAAAACAGGAAGACCTTCAACGACATAGATTGACACAGTGACTGCAACAGTGGTCTCAAACATAGCAATGATTGTGAGGGTGGTGCAGGACTGGACAATGTTTCATTCTGTTGTATGTTGGATTGCTATGCATCGGAACTGACTCAATGGGATCTAACAACAAAGCAGACTCATTAGAAAATGCACCCCTCCAAAATTTAACTTCAAATTAAAACATGTAAATATATATTCATTCACTAACCATTTTATGAAGGACTAAGGCTTGCTTAAGGAGCTCTGGTAGTTCCTTTAGTCTTGTGTTGTATATGTGTGTTTGTATCTATCTTTATGTTTATTTGCAAATGAACTTAAATTTCAAGCTGTCCTTCTTGAATAAACCATTATCTATAATTTCCAGTTTCAGAGACTTCAATCTAAATCTTTCTACATTTGTGTTATTTTTCCTTATTATTTACTGTTACGTCACCTACAACTACTTTGGCAGTACTTTTTAGCAAATTACATCTATCAAATCTTTATAAAACTTTCAACTTAGTTTTTAGAGAAATGACTCTGCTTTTCTGCACTCATACTTCACCACTTTGGTACTACCTGGCTAATGTACATAATTATAATTCTAAGTTAAATCAATATAAAGAGATTTGAAGAAAATTCTAGGAAAGCACTAGAGTATCTTGATAGTGCTAATGTTCCTTGTGCCTTGGACAACCAAATTGTTTTCAGAAGGAAGAAAGTATGGCCACTGATCTAGCTTAGGTGGAGTTTTGTCAAAAGAGTTTCTGTGGAAAAAGAAAATAATAGACATAGGATAAAGCAAAAGATGAGCTATAATAACTTCTCAGAAGTGCTTTTACTTAGTGAAAAGAGTAGAGTACTTTCTGATGGGACAGAGAGAAAGCAAAAGTGTGGAAATTCTGGATTCTAGTTTCACTCTGACACTGCTTAATTAGTAACCTCAGGCAAATCAAACTCAAAATTAATTTATTTCATTAATATTTTTTCTCTTGAGAATTGTCTCTAAGCTCCCTTCCATTTCCCATTAAATGATTTCTATGTTGTCCTTTCAGCTTCAAAAATCTGCTATCCATACTTACCCAAGGTGGTTGTGAGAAAATTGTGGTTTATGTGAAAGGAGAATGAATCGTGTCCAATTACTTCATCTGTAAATTTAGGGACTTGGAATATAGCTGTGATTCCTTGGGTATGTTCTGCAGAATGGCAGTTTCAAGGACCGATGATAGATATGATCAAAATGGTCACTGACCAAACAGTTTTGTAGAGTGCTTGGGTGAAAATGTTACAGTTTCTTTAGTGCAAAACGTCATAGCCTTTTATGGCCACTGTGATCTCTAAAGGGGGAACACACTGCACCAAACATACACCAAGCCCTCCCCCCCCCCGACCCCCAGAACCTCTCTCACTACTACAGACCCATGAAGTGTATTTTGGGGAAATTCTGGCCCAGCTATTTCCATAATCCTTTCTAGCTTCACATTCATTCCTCAGATGGTGCCTAGTGCTGCCATGTTGAGATTTTCAATAAACAAGGAATTGGAAACTACCAGAGAGGCAACAGAAATCACTTCTAAAAGACAAAATCCTGAACAAAATCAGGAAGGCAGATGGGAAATTACCCGAGCCTTCCTTGGACATTCTCTTTGGCACCAAGCAATGAGCACACCTAAACGAGATCATTATAAAGAAATTTGTGCACAGTATTGAAACTGATGTAGAGGGTCAGTGAAAAAGAGGAAAGCCTTCAGTAAGATGGATTGACACAGAGGCTGCAACAATGGATTCAAGCTTACCAGGGATTGTGAAGGAGGTGTAGGACCAAGCATTGCTATGTTCTGTTGTATATAGGGTTGCCGTCTCAACAGCAACTAATAACAACATTGGTATTGGTAGAAGAATTATAAATTCTATAATTATAAAATTAGAAGAAGAATTGTAAAGATAATTCTTTATAAATTGTTTGGTATCTCCCTTTATGAACATATATTTCAAACCCACCAGCCACTCCACGGAAGGAAGGTTGGGCAATCTACTTCCATAGTGATATCGCCTCAGAAACTCAAGGAAGGGTTGCTATGAGTTGGGTCCGACTCAACGGCACATAACAACAACAACAACAATTTATTTCTTTAATATTAGTGAAAAGACTATATAGAGGAAAAGGAACAAAGATGAAAGATAATAATAGTGACTATACGGTTAGGATTAGGAGCCCTGGTGGCATAGTGCCTAAGGCATTTGTCAGCTAACCAGAAGGCTGGCAGTTCAGACCCACCCGCCACTCCTCAGAAGGAAAATTGGGCAATCTACTTCCATAGAGAAACCACCTCGGAAACCCAAGGAGGGCTCGCTATGAGTTGGATCCAACTCGACAGCAGTGAGTTTATGGTTAGGATTGTCTATCAAGAAACTTTGCAAATCTGTGCACATTCAGTAGAGTATATATCTATCTATACCAAATGAAAGGAGCTCTGGTGGCATAGTGGGTAAGGCATTTGGCTGCTAACCAGAAGGTCAGTGGTTCCAACCCACCAGGTGCTCCGTGGGAGGAAGATGAGGCAATCTATTTCTGTAAAGGTTTATAGCCTTGGAAACCCAAAGAGGGTCGCTATGAGCAGGAAAAGACTTGGCAGTAAGTATACCAAATGAGTGGGGTGAGTGTTTTTATTCCTTTCATATTTTGTGTACTAGTTATAAGTGAGCAAAAACCAAAGTATTTCTTAAAAGACTGAATGACCTCAAGATTTCTGTAGGAGTGAATAACATTTAGTGAAAAATAACATTTTAGTACATTATCAGCTAACAAAATATTTAAGCTTGACATCTTTGCTTTAGTTATGAGGTCTACCTGTTCCTCAAACACTGATTCATTAAGTGGTTAAAATGTGAAAAATCAAGTGTTTTCTCTCCTATTTGAATAAATTATTTAATCATTAATCCTACTTCCTTAGTGATACTGCCTCGGAAACCCAAGGAGGGGTCACTATGAGTCGGGGCCGACTCGACAGCACATAACAACAACAACAACTTAAAAACCACAGAACGACAATTCCAAGAAAGCTTATTATAGTCTGTTGGCTGAGTCTGGGGAGGGCAGAGGGAACACCAGGCAAATTCCACAGGCTGCACACTCCCAGCAGCATCCTCAGAGGTCCCAGACTAGCCTTGACTCAACCCAGGGTTTGAGGACCCCAAAGAATAAGTAAAATTCCTAAAATCCTATTTCCCTAACATTTTAGGTCATTCTCAAGCCAAGCCAGCATTGCTACAGGGATTCTGGGCTTAATCAGGCCCAGTTCCACCTACTGTGTCATGACCTCACATCTATCACTGTGACCAGAAAGCAACCCAAGCTTGTTCCAGACCAGACCAGACCCTGTCTAGCAGTCCTCTGAATATACCAGACTTATATACCAGGTGGTCCTTTCCAGCCAACTATTACTTAAGGGATTTATTTCACTGATAAAAATTATGTGCTTGAGAGTGCATCTCTTCAGTTCTGTTCATGGTATAAAGGGAGCATAAGGAAATTCTCACTAGAGTCAGGAAAGAAAATTCTCCCTCAATTTTCCAGAGTTGTGGGTTTGATTATTGATGTTTCCTTGTGAAAGTGACCCATTGCTCTCTGCAATCAATCACTAAGCAACAGTGGACTCAAATAAGCCAACAATCATAAAGACAGCACCACACCAAAACCTGCTGCCATTTAGTCAATTCCTACCTATAGCAGCCCTCATTGGGTTTCAAAGACAGTAAATCTTTATGAAAGTAGATTGCCCCATCTTCTTTCTATGGAGTGGCTGGTGGGTTTGAACCACCAACTTTCTGGTTAGCAGTCAAATGCCTTAAGCACTGTGTCACCAGAGCACAGAACTGGACACTATTTCATTCTGTTACACCTAAGGTTTCCATGAGTCAAACCCAACTCAACATCAGCTAGCAATAACAAGGCAAATATTCAACCATAGGGTAGTC
Organism: Orycteropus afer afer; assembly: GCF_000298275.1. NCBI lineage: Eukaryota > Metazoa > Chordata > Mammalia > Tubulidentata > Orycteropodidae > Orycteropus > Orycteropus afer. The sequence continues at coordinate 3,635,867 of NW_006921615.1, forward strand.
TCTTTTTGTTTTTGTTTTCCTGAATAGTTCTAGAAATACTGAGAAATCTGGTGTGTACGAAAAACAAAAATGAAAGATACAAAGCAGCTATTGTAGAGATCTGCTTTGAAATGTATTTTTTAATGGTGTCACTTGACCATGAAAGGGATTGTCAATCTAATTAGTCCACAGAACTCAGCTTTCTCTATGTTCCCTTAAACATCCAACAATATTAGGCGCACATACTCTCTATATGGCTCTTCTTGTGCATGGTTGTGTCTAGTTAAGAGAATTTCATAGGGGGTGAATTACCTGAGGTATGAAATATATGTTGCAAAGAACTAAAGGATTATTTTTAGAGTAAACACTGTCCTGTTTTGTTATGTGCTGTCAAGTCGGACCCGTCTCATAGCATCCCTTCCTTGGGTTTCCGAGGCAGTATCACTACGAAAGTAGATTGCTCAACCTTCCTTCCAAGGAGTGGCTGGTGAGTTTGAACCTCCAGCCTCCTGGTTAGCAGTCAAGTGCCTTAGGCACTACACTACCAGAGCTCCTCCTAAACACTGTCCTAGTCATACATAAATTCATTATGTTCACATATTATGTTTGTAATATTGTTTTAATTGTGTTGCCTCTGAAATGAAGGAAGGGATTTGGACTAGATTATAAAGAATATTCTTTTGGAAAAAAAATATATATTTAGATATGGTTGCATTTCTTTTTTTGAAAGGAGGTGAGTTTCCATGGATAAAGTGAGTCATTTGTCATGTCCAAATGCCAGTGGATTTTGCCCTCTGCTGTGTTTGCTGTTTGTTCCTTCAGCTGAGGTAGCATTTGTAAGCAGTACTGATTTCTTGTATTTCCTTCCCACAGCATAATCTCAAATCTCTCCATTCATTTTTTAATTCAGTCAGAATTACTTAGTCAACAAAATAGAATGGGATGTAAAGGTGTGTAGAAATTTGTTCTTGCCTTCCTAGAACCTGCAATCCAAAAGAGAAAACAAAGCCCTTAAGGAAACACTGAAGGAATATCATAAATATAATGTGGATATGATGAATATTTCCCCAGAGGCAAAGTAATTCCCAGATGGAAAAAGCAGAGAAAGTTTCATGGAGGAAGTAAGATTTGAATTGGCTTTAAAACATGAATAGGATTCTTAAGGCTTTCCACTAGGGGAAAACTCGGGACCAGGAAGCCACTAGGTGTTGTCTACCAGTTGCCAATGAGTCTACTCCAACTTGTGGCAACCCCATGTATTTCAGAGTAGAGCTGTGCTCCATAGGGTTTTCAATAACTGATTGTTTGGAAGTAGATTTCTAGGCCTCTGTTCAAGGTGTCTTTGGGTGGAATCAAACTTTCAACTTTTCAGTTAGCAGTCCAGTATGTTGACTGTGTGAACCATGCAGGAAAAGGGCTCCACATAAAGTGTAAGAATCACAATACCCCCGTGATTTCTGCAAAGGGACTTGTGTTGATACATTTAGAAAGATAGATTGAGACAGCCTTTGGAGGAAGGACCTTGAATGTCTGGAGTTGGAGCTTTCTTGCCAGGTGAGATGAAACCACAGCATGTTCTTGAATAGGTGATGCTGACGCATAAGTAGGGAGCTGGGCAGAAGACTGAGGCAGGAAGGTAGCTTAAAACATGAGATAATTGCAAAAATACAAACCTGAGACAGATCCAGATCTGTTGTGGAAGCTGTAAGAATTTAAAGAAGAGAGGATGCCCAGAAGAGATTCATTTATCCATTGAATTAATATTTATTGAGCCCCTGATGCAAACCAGTGTTTAACAAACATCTATCGGGATTTGTACCATGTCCACTTCTACTGGTGTTATTTTTTTACTTAATGTTTCTCTACAAATAGACTTGATTTTAATTAAATATATTTATTTTAAAAAAGGAACTTAGTATGACTTCCATTTGTCTTACCTCAAACAGAAGTTAACCGTAAAGTCAAGAATAAGGAAAATAAAACAAGACACTTACTTCAGGTGAATAGATGCATGCTTGCTGAACCTGCTTAAAAGGGAAGAAAAGCAAATATTAAAGAAGTGTTAAGAAACATACATCAAGAATGGAGATGTTTCCGCTGTGACTAAACAAGAAGAATTGAATGCACAGCCATGACCCATCAGTCAGTGGAGGCTTTTGTGTTGCTGTGACAATGAACAGATTCCAGCAGAGCTTCCAGACTAAAGCAGACAAGGAAGAAAGGCCTGGCAATCTACTTCCAAAATATCAGCCAATGGAAACCCTGTGGGTCACAACGATCTGATTTGCAACTGATCGTGATGATGCCATCGTACTGGGCAGTGTTTCGTCCCATTGTACGTGGGGTTTCCATGAGTTGGAGGGATGAGGTGATTTTGACTGGACTCCAGCTAACAATGAGAGAAGGACTGAAAGAGGATTGAAATGGAAATCACTTTCTCACTGTGTGATTCAGTGTTGCTACTCAGTACTTGCCAGCCAAGGTGCCGGGAATGGGCATACAAAAATGAAATTTCCTCTGGTCTCAGAGAGCTGGTTGATCAGGAAGACAGAGGAGCACACAGAGGAATATTGGGTAGTGTAAGAATAAAAAAAATTCAGTGTGCTATGGACATCTGAGGATATACTTGGCCAATTGAGAGGTTGAGAGGTTCCTGTTCGACTTCTTTCTCAGCTCATTATTACTTGGGAATTAGATCTTAATGCTAGGGTTTAATTTAATTCCCACTCCCTGTGTGTGGGCTGCTTCCCTCAAGTTGCTGAGAACAAGCATAATAACCCAACTTTATTTTCTGAGACAACACAACAAAGAGGGAGGATTTACTGGGCTGAGTAGAAATGTTAAAATACAGTGAGGAATAATCCAGGTAGGCAGCAAAATATCACCCTGAGGATTTAGAAGCCTGTCTCTCTCTCCAGGTCAGATCCTTCTCCTCTGTCAGACCTGGACCCTGAGATGAACAGCCAAAGACCACATGTCCTATCGCTGGGAGCATGTAGCCAACACTCCTGTGTAACTACCTCTAGAGTTCCTTTGTGTGGTTCAGTTTTCATAGTTTTATTAATTTTTAAAAAATGTTTTATTTTTATTGTAGTAAAAGGCACCCTGGTGATACAGTGCTTAAGCACTCGGCTATTAACTGAAAGACTGACAGGTTTAAACCCATGAGCCACTCCGTGGGAGAAAAATTAGAATTTGCCATTTGAACCATTTATAACTGTATGTTTTAGTGGCATTAGAAAAAGTTAAATAATTCTAGAGGGATTTCCTCCTCTAAAGAACATGGAATGCTGACCATGTTTAAACACAGATGTAGCTGCCAGGTCTATGTCAAGGATCTTAATGAGAGTTCATGCAATTTATAGAGCTGGCTTTTCCTGAATGAGCTTCCCCAGAGGGAAAAGAGAGAGAGAGACCATCTAAGCCCACATCAGCAGAAAGTGGCACAGTTTGAGAAGATGCCCTATTTATACTTAAAGATGCTAAGTGGTGGGGTAAAGCTAGACTCAATGCGATGGCAAAAATATTTTCTAAAATCTGACCAAAACTGGGCATTGTTTATAGAGAGAAAAAAAGGAAGGTAAAAACATCCCAAATTTTAAATCTGACTTACTAGTAAACATCCAAAATGCTTCCTCAGTCCAAAATTCACTATTGTCCTGCAAGCAGCAGCCTTTAAAAAAATCTCATTCCTATTTGAAGCCACTTATCATCTGATTTACAGTTGGTTCTGCGCTTGCCACAGGCATGCTTGCGAGCATCCACCATGCATGCTCAGATAGTTGGCTTCACTAGAAGTGTAGATGACCCATTTATTTGTCTGGGAAAAGAAACTTCTTGTTACTGGCCCTCAGTCAGCTCCAACTCATATGACCATATGTACAACAGAGAGAAACACTGCCATTCCTGTGCTAGCTCCATGATTACTGTTGTATGTTTAAGTCCATTGTAGTGGCTATTGTGTCAGTCCATCTCATGAAGTGTTTCCCTAGTTTTCTCTGACCTTCTACTTTACCAAACATAGTGTCCTTTTCTAACAATTGGTCCTTTTTGATGATGTTTCCAAGGTAAACGAGTCAAAGTCTTTCCACCCTCATTTCTAAGGAGCACGCTAGTTGTATTTCTTCTGAGACTGCTTCGTTCATTATTTTGGAAGTCTATGATATATTCATTAGTTTTTGCCGACACCATACTTTGAACACATCAATTCTGTCTTCTTTTTCACTATCCAACTTTCCCACACATATTATACAATTGAAAAACCGTGACTTGGATCAGATGTGTCTTAGTCATCAAAATGTCATCTTTGCTTTTTAAAACTTGAAAGAGTCCTTTGCAGCAAATTTTCCTAATGTAAAACATCATTTTATTTCTTGACTGCTGCTTATAATTGTACTCAAATGGAATTTTTTCCTGATATAGATTTATCTAGAGGAACCAATACCCTTCTGTCATCAGAGGAAAAAACAGCTGTGGGCAGTGATTACTGTAAGGAACTATAATGGATACTGCTAGTCAGATGCCATACCAACTAAATACTTATTTCTGGGCTCTTTTCCACTATTCATTTCTTTCCTTTAGCGTGCTGGTCTTTACATATAACTGTGGTGGAGGCTATCTGCCTGAGAGATGTGAATTGCCAGCCTAGACAGATGGTGAGGTGAAGTGCCCAGGGGGAAAATTGAAGCTCCAGGTTAAGCTTAGGGGTGTGCAAAGAGAAAAAGTCATTGTTCATAAATTCTTCTGTTTCTAGCATTTTTTTTTACTTTAAATGG
>NW_006921615.1:3642887-3646048 GCF_000298275.1 Orycteropus afer afer
ATTGAGCTTTTCCACCGCCTTTTGCCACAGATGTAGTCAATCTGATTCCTGTGTGTTCCATCTGGTGAAGTCCACGTGTACAGCCTCCGTTTGTGTTGTTGTGTTGTTGTTATTATATTAGCAGATAATAATAATATATGAACAATTCTATTTCTATTTGATGTTGGAATGCATGCTTTTCTCCTATGTTTTTCTTTTTAATCATGCTTATGTTAAAGTCTATTTAAATTAAAGTATATTCCTCAAGACAGAAATTAACAAATGTTGGAAAGGATGGGGAAAGTTGGAACCCTTATCCATTGCTGGTGGGATGCAAAATGTGTACAGCCAATGTGTCGCAGTTCCTCAAAAAATTAAAAATAGAACTACCATCACCTCACTGCCATCAAGTCAATTCTGACTCATAGCAACCCCCTTTGGGTTTCCAAGGCAGTAAATCTTTACGGAAGTACATTGCCCACTATTCCTTCCATGGAGTGACTAGTGAGTTTGAACTGCCAATCTTCTGGTTAGCAATCAAATGCCTTAGGCACTATGCCACCTGAGCGTCTCTAGAACTACCATGTGACTCAGCAATTCCACTCCTAGATACATACCCAAAAGACTTGAAAGCAGAGACTCAAACAGATACTAGTACACTTATTTTCATTGCAGTGCTATTTACAATAGTCAAAAGGTGGAAACAAGCCAAAAGGTCATCAGCAGATGAATATATAAGTAAAATGGGGTATGTACATACAGTGAAATACTCAACCAATATGAGAAATAAAGGTTAATACATGCTACAGTATAGATGGAGGTTGAAGACATCATGCTGAGTGAAATAAGTTAATCACAAAAGGACAAATATTATGTAGCTTCACTTATATAAAAAAGGCAAGAGAAGTCAAATGTATAGAGACCAAAGTTTATTAGTGGTTACCAGGGGCAGGAGGCAGGGGGTGGGGTATTGGTTATGGAGTATTAAGCTTTCATTTCATGGTGATGGAAAAATTACATTAATGAAGGCTAGGGTTCCACAGGCAATTAATGTAATAACTGTCAATAAGTTGTACACCTGTAAAAAGTTGTATGATAGGCATGTTTACAACAGTGACTCAGAAGAGAGAGAAAGCTAGAGAGAGCAGCTCCTGAGCCTGCTTATGTACAAAGAAGTACCTTATGGGATTTGGTTCCTTGGCTTGGAAGTTTAGGGTCATGGTTTCATGAAATATCCCAGTTAATTGGCTTAATAATATGTTTAGGGCTTCAGATCTACCTCCTAGTTCATTGCTTAGTGCCTGGAGTCTTACAACTTTGCAAACCACCATAAAAGGCACAATTGGCCTCTATTCACCTGGAGTAACAGAGGAAGAAGGACAGAAAGGAATGGGAGGAGGATAACTCCCTCCTTTGCTATGAGACCAGAAGAAATGGATAGTATCCAGCTGTCATTCTGAACATTTTGATCAAAGTTTCCTTAGAAGAATCCTGATCAAAAGGGGAAAATGCAGAAGAAAATTTCAAATTACCATAGACTCTAGACTTCATGGAGCCACAGTGGCTAGATGAACCCCTGAAACTATTGCTCTAAGGTTATCTTCAAACCTTAAACCAAAAATATCCCCTGAAGTTTTCTTAAAACCAAACAATAGTTTAACTTAACTAGTAAAAAAAAGGTCTTTCTTGAGTATTATGCTTTTTAAAGAACTATCTATATGGAAATGGTATAATCACTGTGGAAAATTGTATGGCATTGCCTCCAAAGTTGGAAATAGAAATATCATATGATCCACTGATCTCACTCCTAGGTATATATCCTAGAGAAATAAGAGCCATGATGCAAATAGACATATAAACATACCTATGTTCATTACAGCATTATTCACAATAGCAAAAAGATGGAAAAACCTAAGAACCCATCAATGGAAGAATGGATTAACAAATCATGCTGTGTACACACAATGTTATGCTATGCAATGTTAAAAAATAACAATCCATGAAACACCTCATAATATGGATGAACCTGGAAGACATTATGTTGAGGGAGTAAGTCAATCACAAAAGGACAAGTATTGTATGAGACCACTATTATAAAAAGTCATGAAAGGGCTTATACATGGAAAGAAAAGTTCTTTGATGGTTACCAAGGATGGGAGGGGAATGGAGAGAAGATTACAAATTAGTGAGTACACACATATTAACTTGGGTGAAGGGAAAGACAATATACGGTAATGGGGAGGTCAGCACAGTATGACCAAGACAAAGGAAGATAATGAGAGAAGCCCACGAGTTAAAGGTAACAAGGGAAATACTATCACATACACAATGCTGCAAAACCAATGATAACAAATGATCTATGAGTGGATATAGGTTTGACAGAAGATATTTCTACATATATGTACTTGTATGTGCGGCAAACATATTCATGTATACAGTAGAGTATAAAGGGCAAAAAGTTATGAAAACTTCTTAGCCATACCCAAACTCCTTGAACAAATGAGTCACCAGGCTTGGGAGCTTAGGACCATAGTCTTGGAGGACATCTAGGTCAACTGGCAAAACATAGTCCATAAGAACAAGTGTTCTACATTCTACTTTGGTGAGTAGTGACTGGTGTCTTAAAAGTTTGCAAGCAGCCATCTAAGGTGCAACAATTGGTCTCTCCCTGTCCAGAGGTGGGAAAAAAAGTGAAGAAAATCAAAGACCCAAGGAAACAATTAGGCCAGAAGAGTAATGGTCTATACAAACCACAGTCTCTACTTCGTGGAGGCCAGAAGAACCAGATGGTGCCTTGTTACCACAACCAATCTCTTTGATTAGGATCACAATAGAAGGTCCTGGATCCTGGACAGAGGGGGAAAAAAATATAGAACAAAATTCAAAATCATTAAAAAGACCAGATTTACCGGTCTGATGTTGTTGTTGTTGTTAGGTGCCATCGAGTCGTTTCTGACTCAGCGACCCCATGCACAGCAGAACAAAACACTGTCCAGTCCGGCGCCAGCTCCACGATCCCTGCCATACTTGAGCGCATCATTGCAGCCACCGTGTCAATCCATCTCTTTGAAGGCCTCCCCCTCTTTCGTCGACTCTCCACCCTACCAAGCATGACATCCTTCTCCAGGGAATGGTCTCTTCTGACAACATGACCAAAGTAGGTGAGATGAAGTCTGGCCATT
>NW_006921615.1:3648353-3651149 GCF_000298275.1 Orycteropus afer afer
CGTATGGATATTATCCTATCACTGACAGCATTTTACTTCAGGACAGATCTTGAAACATCCTTTGTGATGATGAATGCCACACCATTCCTCTTCAAACTGTCATTCCCAGCGTATCATATGGTTGTCTGATTCAAAATGGCCAAAACCAGTCCATTTCAGCTCACTAATGCTGAGGATATCAATCTTTATGCATTCCATTTCATTTTTGGTAACTTCCAGTTTTCCGAGATTCATACTTCATACATTCCATGTTCCGATGATTAATAAATGTCTGCAGTTGTTTCTCCTCAATTTGAGTGGTGCCACATCAGTAAATGGAGGTCTTGAAAGCTTAACCTTATCTATAGGAGTAAGGCTGGGTTTACTCTGATGATGCAGCTCTTTCAGAGTCCTGTTTTGAGAGCCTTCTAACCTAACCGAACTATTCATAAAGTTGTGTGGTAATGTATCACACAGTGTTTCTTTGCTATTCATAAGGTTTTCCCTGGCCAGTTCTTTGAGAAGTGGATGGCCTCTTCCTTCTTCCTAGTCTGTCTCATTCTGTAAGCTGAGCTGATACCTATGCACCATGTGCATCCTGCTGGGTTTGAAACACCCATGGCTCAGCCTCGAAACTCACATCAACACATCACCACGGTAGGACAAACTGACAGACAAGTTTGTCTCCCTGTTGGAGACCTCTCATACTACCCTTATCTGGGTCCCTGCAGCTGACTGCTCCTCTGTCCAGGTTCTTGGGCCTTTTAATCCCCTTTCTCCTGCTCTCCTGCCCTGCTGCTTTGGGCATGCCTGGGTTCTCTCTCCTCACCTGTATACCTGTGGCTGGCTGCTCCTCTGTCCAGGTTCTTGGGCCTTTTAATCCCCTTTCTCCTGCTCTCCTGCCCTGCTGCTTTGGGCATGCCTGGGTTCCCTCTCCTCACCTGGATCCCTGTGGATGACTGCTCCTCTGTCCTCTGGTCTGAAAGAGCCTGGTGAAACCCCAAGACTATGATCCTTAAGTACCCTTCAAACCTGGAACTAAACTCACCCCCTGGGGATTACCTTTCACCCAAACAATAGACAGGCCTATAAAATGAATGGTAACAACTGTGAGGAGCATAATTCTGGGAACAATCAACCATATGAGACCAAAAAGGCAGCATTTGCCCAAAAACAAAGATCAAAAGGCAGGAAGGAGCAGGATAGAAGGATGAATGGAAATGGAAAGACAGAGAGAAAGTGGGAAGAGCGCTGCTACATTAAGGGAATTGTAACTAAAGTAATGAAAAAAAAAAGGTATCAATTGTTAAATGGAAAACTAATTGCTCTGTTTTCACCCAAACCATAATAGATTAATTTAAATAAATAAATAAATAAATAAGAGCTATCTATATGGGAAGGAGCTCTTGGGCTGCTGTGGTTAAGGCACTGGACTGAAACCAAAAGGTTGGTAGTTCAAACCCATCAGCCACTCTGTGTGTGGGAGAAAGATGAGGCAGTCTACTTCTGTAAAGATTTACAGCCTTGGAAACCCTGTGGAGCAGTTCTACTCTTTCCTATAAGATTGCAATGAATCAGAACAACTCGATAGCAGTGAGTTTGGTTTTGTTTATCTCTATGGGATCAAATTCACAACAGCAACTCAAAAGAAAGGAACATTAGGGGCAATGAGTTTATGTTAATGAAAGAGGAAAAACTCAGAAAAGAAAATTTAGAATGGTATGCAGTTCGAAGAATGCAATCAGTGTCACTAAATTGTACATGTAGAATCTATTGAATTGATATATGTTTTGCTGTATATATTCTGAACAACAACAAAATAAATGAATGTAAATAAGGGAAAAAAATATATTCCTTGACTGCTGCACCATACAACTCCAGATTGTCTCCTGGAGTGGTGCTATACCCGATTTATGCAGGCCAGTGCTGTAATCTTGGTGCCATCCCATAACTACACTGAGTGACAAAGATAAAATTTTTCATTGATAGTGTAGTGGCGCATAATGCATATCAACTTTGAGTAAATGGTTTAACTTCTCCATGTCTCATTTTGCTCATCTGAGAAATGATAAGAGTACCTACTTCATAAGGCTGCTATGATCATTAAGTAGGATAATACATATAAAGGACACAGTGTCTGACACATAGATTTGCCTATTTGCCTAATGTTTGCTGGTATATAATTGATATAAATGTTACTAATCTGCCCCTTTAATAAGTAAACCAATATTTTTGTAAAATTTTAATGCCTGTGTGTCAACAAAGAGTTCATAAAAGACTATTTACAAAGAGCATTTAGTATGTCAGCACCTGACATAATATATGATACACTTATCACCAGTTTATACATTATGTTGGTTACTATCTGTCTCAAAGAATGTAACTTCCATGAAGGCATGGATGTTGCAAGTTTGTGTTCATTGCTACAATCCCTGAGCCCTCCAACTATACTTGTTATTTAGTAGATGTTCAATAATGCATAAATGAATGTTAGCTCTTTTATTAGCTTCTATAGATAACTGAGGAGGAGAGACAACACAGGGAAGCCAGAGTAGCAGGCCGGAAGAGCAGGGAAGGGGATAAAAGCCTTGAGCCCCAGGCTCACAGGTGAGAAGAGACAACGCAGGGACGCCAGAGTAGCAGGCCAGAAGAGCAAGGAAGGGGATAAAAGCCTTGAGCCCCAGGCTCACAGGGGAGGAGAGACAACGCAGGGACGCCAGAGTATGAATAGCAAAGAAACACTGTTTGGTACATTACCACGCACCTTTAGGAATAGTCCGTTTAGGCTAAAAGGCTCTCAAAATAGGACTGGGAAAG
>NW_006921615.1:3653469-3685781 GCF_000298275.1 Orycteropus afer afer
ATGATGGGCTCAAGTATAGCAGGGATTGTGGGGCTGGCGCAGGATCGGGCAGTGTTTCGTTCTGCTGTGCATGGGGTCGCTATGAGTTGGAAACGACTCAGCGGCACTTAACAACAACATAGATAACTGAAAAGTGACTGTATACATTAGCTCACTGATACATAGAGGCTAAAAACATTATCCACATATTGTAAAAAGTTCTTGGTGGTCGAGAGGAATGGGGCATAAATAACATTGGCCTTGAGCATAGCAGCATTCACAGGCTGACCTCTTTGGCTTGTACAAAATTCTTATCTGGTATTCTAAGTCACCTATCCATTTCCAGGGAACAGTTTTTGATTAAATTGTTAAAATGTTTACGCTGGATCGGTCTTTTTGTATCCAGAAGATGTGATATGGTGACTATGATAGCTTCACTCTTTTGTTTCATTTTTTTTTCCCCCATTCCTTCTTTCTTTTCTTTTAGCAGTTAAACCTTTCTTCAAAGAAAAGTCCTGAAAACTGTGGAGCTCTTGTGATTGGAGGGTGATCCCTGCTGTGCCGGTGCAGGCATCCTAAATTTCTGTGGAACTTGTTGTTGTTGTTTTTATGTGCCGTCAAGTCAGCCCCGACTCATAGCGACCCCTCCTTGGGTTTCCGAGGCAGTATCACTACGGAAGTAGGATTGCCCAACCTTTCTTCCCAGGAGTGGCTGGCTGGGTCTGTGGAACTTAGCTAGAAGCTATTGATAAAGCAGAAAGACCATGAGCTTTCAAGTCTCATAGACCTGGATTCAAGCCCTAGCTTAGCTGCTTAGTAGTTGTGCTCCTTGGGCAAGTTATTTAATGTCTAGGAAGCTCAGTTTCTTCATCTGAAGAAAAGAGATAAATAATACCCAGTTTGCAAGGATTACAAATGATGTTTATAGCATATAACATAATATTCCTGACACATAATAGGCTTATAGTAAACTGAAGTTTATTTTTCACAGGATTAAAAAAAAAAAAAAAAAAAAGCCAGTGAGGTAATTCTGTAGCTTATTGAGTGACCTTGTAGCCCACTATAGAAAAAAAGAGTCTTCCCTATTGATTTCCATTTACTAGCAGCTAGATTCAAACCAGCAAGTCCCTCTGTATTCAGAGATGCACAGAGAATTTGGCATGGAATTGCCAAGAACAGCTTATTTAATTATTGCAAGTATAGCTCAAGGGTCTACAAGTGTTTTAGGGGCTATGAGCCATAGAACGGATGCAACTTGTGTGGTGTAGATGAGACAGCCAGGGAGGGTTTGATCAGTCATCTGCATTAATCACCTCTCAAATTTTTTCCCATTATCAATGTGGCTCCACTTTGTGCTGTATCCATATAAAAAACACATTATTTCCAGTTCAGAGAGAGTCATTTCATTTCTAACTTATTAAATTTTTACATGAAACAATCTTCTTTCTCAAGTAGAAGACTCCCCAATTCATGTGTTTATTCAGCTAACATTTTACTAAGTGCATACTATGTGCCAGGGACTTCTCTAGGAAACGATGATACTAAAATTAATAAGATCCCATCTGTTTTAGTTACCTAGAACGGCTATAACAGAAATACCACAAGGGGATGGCTTTAACAAGCAGAAATTTATTTTCTCTCCGTTTAGGAGGCCAGAAGTCTGAATTCAGAGCACTCGTTCTAAGGGAAGGCTCTCTCTCTGTTTGCTCTGGAGGAAGGTTCTTTTCTCCTCAGGTTCTGCTTCCTGGTTCTGTGGAGAGCTCCTTGTGCCCTGGCATCTGTCTCTCCCCATCTCTGCTTCTTAGTTTGCTTGTTTAATCTCATTTATATCTCAAAAGAGATTGACTTAAAATATACCCGATGCTAATTGTGCCTGATTAATGTAACAAAGACAACGCATTTCCAACTGGGATTATAACCAGAGGCATGTTGTTGTTGTTGTTGTTGTTTGCTGTCGAGTCAGCGACTCATAGCGACCCCTCCTTGGGTTTTCGAGGCAGTATCACTATGGAAGTAGGATTGCCCAACCTTCCTTCTGAGGAGTGGCTGGTGGGTTTGAACCGCCAGCCTTCTGGTTAGCAGTCAAGTGCCTTAGGCACTATGCTACCAGAGCTCCTAACCAGAGGCATAGAGGTTAGGATTTACAATACTGTATTTTTGGGGTACACAATTCAATCCGTAACATCAACTATGCCATATAGGATTGCACGGTCTACTGGCAGAGATATTCATGCAGAGAAATAAATCATAGGAAACATTTCAAGTGCCTGGTAGAGATATGAATAAAGTGCTGTGAGGGAACATACGAAGGGATGGTTAACTCTTCCTAATGGATTGAGCAAAGGCTTCCAGGAACAGTGACAACTGAGCTGGTACTTGAAGGAAAACTATGAGGTTAGCCTAATGGAGGGAAGAAAGATGTGCATTCTAGGGAGAACCACAGATGGAAGAAAAGGTCAGTCTAGTTCACTAGTTCTCACGTGGGCCAGCATCAATACCACCAGGGAATGTGTTAGAAATGCAAATTCTTGGAAACCATTCCAGAACCTCTGGATGTGGGTCCAGCAATCTATAGTTTGACAAGCCCTCCAGATGATTCTGATGCTAACAAACAATTTAAGAACCACATTCAACTGATGGCATCAAATGGAAGAAAAAAAATATATTAACCATGAAGTAATACAGAGATATCTAGCTAGATATAATTTGCCACCACCACTGCAATTTGTTTCCACAAAGGTTCAAAGTTGTTTACAAAATTATGTATATAATGTAAATAGATAGAATAAACAGCCGAGGGAAACATAATGAAAGTAAAATAGAAGTACAGGCATACCTCGAAGATACTGTGGATTAGATTCCTGAGCACTACAACAAAGCAAATATCCAAATAAAGGGAGATACACACTTTTTTTGGTTTCCCAATGCATATGAAGTTATGTTTACACTATATTGTGTTCTATAAATGTGCAACAGCATTGTGAAAAAGTTTGAAATGTGAGAATTACCAAAATGTGACACAGAGACATGAAATGAACACATGCTGTTGGAAAAATGGCACCAACAGATTTGCTTGACACAGGATTGCCACAAACTTTCAATTTGTAAGAAACATAGTATCTGTAAAGCACAATAAAGTGGAGTGCAAGAAAACAAGGTATGCCTATAAAAAATAAAATCACTACTATTTTGTCATAGGAGCTCTGGTGGCATAGTGCCTAAGGCATTTGACTGCTAACCAGAAGGCTGGTGGTTCAAAACCATCAGCCACTCCTTGGAAGGAAGGTTGGGCAATCTACTTCCATAGTGATACCACCTCGGAAACCCAAGGAGGGGTCGCTATAGGAGGGGACAGCAGTGAGTTTGGTTTACTTGTTTTGGTATTTTGTCATAGATTTTCCTATACTTCCTGGTATGCAAAACATCAGTAGGAACACAGTCACAAGAGTAACGGTGTCTATAAGATTAAATGGCAGTTGTGGAACACACAGCCTTTGCTACTTTAAGACCTGAGAAGGATTGTCCCCATGTCACTTCATACAGAAGGCACCTCTAAATATAAACTGTGGCAAATGACATCCCAACATTAAAAATCATGTCAAGGGTAAATGACTGTTTCTTACAACTCCCTGACACTGGCCAGTGGTGGAGGTCAAAGATCAGTTCCGTGAAAGGAACCCAGTGAGAGGATGAGCCAATGCAGTCAGGTTGGCAGCTGTCAGACACTCTGGCTAGTTTCTGGACACTATCTGCTTACTCTCATCATCAGCGACCATATGAGAGGTAGATAAGAAAGCACTAAAAAAGGCAGAGGAGAGATGAAATGATGAGGTTGAGAAAATATCTAGAACGAGCATTGCACATTTACAAACCTCATCTCTAAAGAACATGCTGCTTTGAACGCTGAACTAGCTGAACCTTAAAAATAAAATAAAGTTGCCGTTGAGTTGGTTCTGACTCATGGTGACCCCATGAGTCTCAGAACACAACTGTGCTCCATAGGGTTTTCAATGGCTGATTTTTCAGAAGGTCACCAAGCCTTTCTTTCCAGGTGAACTCAAACTGCCAACCTTTTGGTTAGAAGCTGAGCCTAAATTGAGTTGTCTTAGCACTCCTAACTTCTGCATCTTCTCGACTTCTTTTTTTCCAAAGGTTTTTACTGAGTGTATTACATATGCAGCATGTACCACACAGTCTAGTGCTTGATTGAATTCTGACTTACTTTATTCTCTGACTGTTTCTGGTTTGAGTGGTTTATTTTCCTAACCAGATGATAAATTAGATAAGGGCTCTCCTTTTTATGTCACCTTTAGTTCGAGAATATTTTAAAGTGATGCTATATTTGTACTCTTGAGAGAAGAATAACAATTTGCTCCATAAACCAGAGTGAGTATTTTAGAGAGCAGAAAGCACAAAACTATTGGATAGGGTGTCGTGTGAGAAGAAGGCAAGGAGCCCTGTGTTGCTGTGGAAGGAGTGAAGAGACAGGAGAGAAGGCTGTCTAGTAGATGGGAAAGATCATTAACATTTTCTACTGTGTGTTTAGATTGTACAGTAAAGTGTGGGAGATCTGGGAAAAATTTCGAGCTAAAAATGACAAAATCGCAGAGACCACTTTACGAATCATAGTGTTAGCATTGTGGAAAATTGTGTGTGTTTGAGTTAGAGGTGATGAGAACAAAGTCATTATCACATAGTGGTTAAGAGTATGCAGGATTCAAAATATACCAACTATATGATCTCAGACAAGTTTTTTAATCTTGAAAAATCCATAAAATAGTACCTATCATATAGGGTTGCTTGAGAATTGAATGAAATAATGCATTTAAATTGGTCATCATATGCCTAGTACATAAACTATAAACTACTGCCATCAAGCCAATTCTGATTCATAGGGACACTAAAGGAAAGAGTAGAACTGACCCATAGGGTTTCCAAGGCTGTAAATCTTTACAGAAGCAGACTGCCTCATCTTACTCCCACAGAGTAGCGAGTGGATTTGAACCACTGGCCTTTTGGTTAGCAGGTAAGTGCTTTAACCACTACAGCACCAGAGTTCTTCCGCCTAGTACATATGTACTCAAAACTGTTAGTTGTTATTATGATTATTGGTGGCAGAGAGATCATTCTTTTTATGCACTTAATATTTATTAGTTGCTATCTTTTTCTTTCTAACCAAATCCACATGAAAAATAAATAATTGATAATTAGCTTTGGGAGTAGAGCTGAGGTAGGACATTGGAAATTTGTCACAGCATTAGCCCATCTCTTGTGACTTTCAACAGTTCCTGTGTGGGGACTGTGCAGAGAAGGATAGTGGCATTGCTCTTTGACTTACATTGTCCAGAAAGGATGAGGCATAAGGACCATAGAGAAAGGAAGCAGAGAGTACTAACAAAAGAATGTTTGAGATAATATGTCAGTAAGTAATGTGTCTCCTAGCCTAAGGCATTTGGTGCTAACAGGAAGATCAGCAATTCAAACACAGCAGCTGCTCTGCAGGAGGAAGATGAGGCAATCTATTACCTAAAGATTTACAGCCTTAAAAACCCTAGGGGGGTCACTATGAGTTGGAATCGACTTGATGGCAGTGGGTGTGGGTTTTTTTTTTCCCCCCAGGGCGGGCGACTTGGCAATAGAAGGAAGTGAGACCACAAGGGGCTGACAGAACCAGAGAACTGAAGGAATTATCGGGAGATCCAGAAAGCAGTAAAAGTGGGAGTGAAAGAATGAGAAAACTTGGGAGATAAGTTTGTTTCTATTCTCCAGTGCTACTCCATCTCATGCTGGTCTCATGTACCAATTCATGCCCAAAGGCAACCCACTCCACCAGGAAGCCACCTACCAATGGCATCCAGCTCTCTCCTCCATGAGCTGGTAGCCTGTTGCTGTCCAATGCCAGTCTCTTGGCTCTGCTGCTCCTGTCTCTTTGCCAGTGCCTCTCAGCTGGTGTCTTGGGTCAAGGATGCACTCCACTCTTGTTTCCACATTTTAGGTATCTGTCAGAGCAGCACCCACTCTCTTGGTACCAAATTCTGTTTTGGTCCTCTAGTGCCACTGTAACAGAAAATACCACAAATGGATGGTTTTAGAAACAGGGATTTATTCTCTTACTGTTTAAGAGGCTAGAAGTCCAAGTTCAAAGTGCCAGCTCTAGGGACTGGATAAAAGCCCTTTGACCTTGAGCTTTAGCTCTGCCTCTTGCTCCCAGCACACTAGAGCTGGAGGCATGTCTTCACTCGGGCAGCTGCTGGCTGCTGGGGCTGATAAACCCAAGGTCAATAAGTAAAATGGCACAGTCCCAAAATTATCAAAACACATGGCAGGGCACTAATTCAAGTCCATTAACAGTCCTAAGATCAGCAGACAACATGGCAGGCTGCTGAACAATGACTTGGCTACATGCAGGGTTCAATGATGCCAAAAGCTAGAGACCTTTCTTAAAGCTGTCTTCTTATGTACTGGAAGCAGACCACATCCCTAAGGCAGTAGCTCAGCTACTCCAACAGATTCCACCGTGTAGTTGATTACCAGTCTCATTATGGGAAAAGCTACAACCAGGTGCCCAGCCAATCAAAACCAGAACCACCCAAGTTGACACACAATTACCACAAAATTGAAGGAGGAATATTTAAAAATATATATATTTTACAGTCCCCAGTATGATGACATGTTGTTGTTATCACCATGCATTGTTACCATCTTTAGTTGTCTTCTCTAGTTGCCATTAAGTCAGCTCTGACTCATGGTGACCTTATGTATAACAGAACAAAACAAAACATTGCCCAATCCTATGCCATCTTCATGTTTGAGTCCTTGTTGCACCTATTGTGTCAATCCATTTGATTGACGGTTTCCCTCATTTTTGTTAGTCCTCTATTTTACCAAACATGATATTCGTTTCTAGTGATTGGTCTTTCCTAGTGAGGGTTTAAGGAACCCTGGTGGCACAATGGTTAAGTGCTTGGCCACTAAACAGAAGGTCAGTGGTTCAAATCCACCAGCTGCTCCATGGGAAAAAAAGATCTGGCAATCTGCTCCTGTAAAGATTTCAGCCTAAGAAACTCCATGGGGCAGTTCTATTGTGTCATATAGGGTTGCTATGACTTGATGGCACACAACAACAATGATGTGTCCAAAGTAAGCAAGTTAAAGTCTTATCCTCACTTCTAAGAAACATTCTGATTGCAAATTGTACTTGCAATGTAAATAACTTAGTCAATTAGTTATTTAATTTGTATGTATTAATTTGATTCAACTTCATGCTTAGTATATTTAAAGACTATATCAACTTCTGTCTTATAAACTAACACCTTTACCTGTCAAAACTAAATGGCTATAATACAGGGACAATGAATGTTGACATCTTTTCTTCTCTTTCACAGCATAAGTGTGTTCAGAAAATTTGGTAAAGAAAGCTTTTTGTATTAAAATTTTGGAAGGGAATAATAGATTGATTCCAAAATTTCTCAGAAGCTAAGTTTAATTGATAAATATGTGAAGAGTGAGAATGAGGTGCTTTAAAACTTATGTAAAGATGGAGACAGAAGAAAGAACCATCACATTAGGGGCCTTTTTAATAAGGAAAATAAAGTCTACTCTTTTTTTTTTTTTTTTTTTCTTTTTTAAGATCTCTAGAAGTCTCATGCAGGTATCCATGTACCTAACTTAATTATAAGCCCTCTTTTATAGACAGTTGTTAAGAAAACTGTAAAATAAAGACTCAAGTAAGCAAGAGAAAGTGTATAATTTCAGAGTTGTGTGTTTGAGGGTTAGCTAAAAGGCAGAGCTGAGGAAAGCAGTGACCCTCAAACCTGCACAGCCAGCATGTCACCAGGACCTCTTGAAGAAATAAGTGTTCTCCAGTTGCTTGATTCTCTTGGCAAGGGTCAGGTGGAGGGGCAGACTGTGTGTCTATGTGTCTTAAGAGTAGAAAAAACAGTCACTTTAAAATAGAGAGGTAGTTGTGAGGACTCCTGAAGTTTTCCAGTCCTAGGTGTTTGTAGCCTTTGTCTGGCGTCTGTGGTATAGCCACATTCATTCTATAATGGCAGATCTCCCAGGGAAGGTAGAACTCACCTAAGGAAAAAGACTCCATTGTTCATTAGCTATGTGCTGAGTTGGCCTCCAATTCATAGCAACTCTGTGCGCAATGGAATGAGACACCACCCAGAATTGTGTTATCGCCATGATCTATGAGTCATGGTCTATGGGGCTTTCATTGGCTGATTTTTGAAAATTGATAGCCAGGCCTTTCTTCCAAAGACTTAGTAGGACACTAGAAATGACTAGCTGCAGAAACTGCCATTTTCCTCACCTTGTATTGTAGTCTCTAACCACCTCTCATGCAGGCAAGCATGGATGATAATTTTGAAAAAGCACATAGATTGTGGAGCCAATTATACATAAACTGACATAAAGCCAAATAAAGATATCTCAGCCAATTCTGACGGGCTGCTTCTAAGTCTACTCCCATGTGGCCCCTCTGGAACATAGACAGACCATTTTGTTGTTGTTTCTGTTATGCTTAAAGTTACCCCAGCTAGGCAGGAGGGCCCCTTTTACTTGGGTGGGTAAGCTTTTCTGGACTTACCATGGTTCTCCCTATGACAACTGCAAGGCCTTTGTTGCCCTGGAATATTTTGTCAGTCATCTTCTCTGTTTCTTTCCCTGGCCTCCATGGTTTCTAGATCTGCTTCTCTCTACATGTTTTCCCCTCATCTCTCTCCATGTATACTTCTGCAGGGTCCTTGGTTTCTGCTGGCCCACAGTTTCATGGAACTCTTGTTTCTTACAGTGCCAACACTGGCCCTTTTTCAATTCAACCTTGCAGATCAGCTCACTGGATATAATGACTCACTCCAGAAATGTTCAAATTTAAATTCCCAGGTGTGAGCATCTGACAACTTAGATAAGCCTCTGGATTGATCCCCCTGGGTCAGGTCTTCAAATCAGGTTCAGTCAACAGGGGCTCTAGGATGTGGGATCACCTTCAAGAGTGGTGGTTGTGACACCATCAGCAGGTTTGGTAGGTATAGAAAAAATTCCCAAAGCAGGTGTTGGCTAAACATCTGCCACAAAAGGGGGCCTACTATAATCATGTTTTGGGCCCAGCAGTTGGTAAAGGAGATTTGTATTGCACCCTTGGTAAGAAAAACAACAGCATTAAAAAAAAAAAAAAAGTATATTTATGAGAGACAAATAAATTCAAGTGTATATATATAGAGAGAGAGAGTCTGATTATGAAGCAAGTTAGCTAGAATGTGCCAGAAATGTTCACAAGACTATTCAGCTGGTTATGAGAAATGTAGAGAAAAACAGCCCTGTGTTTAGCAGAAGCTAGGCCCATTGTTTTTTCAAGTTGTATTGTTTATGGTTTTGATTGCTGAGTCTGCATCTTTCCATAATTCTTTGTTTCTCCCAGATTTATCAGTGACTTGCATGTTTTCAAAGACATGTTTTCAAAGACATCAGTTCTACCCCCATAAGGTAGAATGCCCCCCCTACCTACAGTGCATCCTGCTGGGCCATGGGTCAAGAATGTTCTAAGTGACCACATCCTCTTAGCTGACTCCCAAGGGAATCAATCTGTAGGCTTAGCTAAGATAATCAGACACCCTCCTGGAAATACAGAACAAGAAAAATTCCATGAGGAGCACATCCCTAAGGTCACATAACATCAGGGCAGTACCTTCCTACCTGTGTCACTCCAAACTAATGTCATAAGGTATTGTAATTTACTGACTGACTTACCTCCACATAAGAATTCTCTCCTAAATCCTGTGATATCTTACTCACCCATCAATAATACATGTATGCCAATACTAATGATGCTTATTAGCCATTTTCTCAAGGAACTCCACCCTCTAGCTTTTTATTCTGAAAACTGTTATAAATCACCTTTTTAAGGCTTTATATGAAGACATGGGCAATCATAATTATACTACTTACTGTGATCAAATTGGAAGTTTCTTTTATTAATATTATTATTATATAATACAATATCTTTTTAAAGAAGAATACCTCCAAAGGCATTTATTTGTAGGAACAGGCTGATTGAAAGGGCCATTTACAAACATAATCACACTGCAGATTATTAGGATAGTAATTAATGTTAATGAAAAGCCAAAATACATTGTGCACATATAAAATGGCTTAGCATTGTGCTTTGAGTTGTATAACTACTACATTTTAAAGTATTTAAAAAAATGACATTTCTATGATTTTAAGTATACAATACATGAGAATTTTCAAGCAGGAAAGTCTGAGAAAATAAAATGGCGTTCAGCTATCCTTTGCAGCTACAAATTCAAGTGAAAAAATACCCAGAAAGTAGCCTTTGGTCAATGTTAACCTCTTGCCCTAAAATGACTTGGCTTTGTTTTTTAATAATATGTTAATAAGAAACTTTAACTTATTCTTTTTTATTTAAAATCATAAGCCTGTTGATTATTGATGTACTTCTTTATTCTCAGTCTCCATAGAATCAGAGTTTATTATTATTAGTGGAAAAAATTACTAGTAAAAAATCTTTATCCTTATAGCAGAGGAGGATTGAGTTTTGTCTAGATGAAGTGCCATGTGTATGTTTAGACTGTTGTTGAAACACATATGTGTGGAGAAAGAAGGACTGAAGTAGGAGACCCAGCCCCGGTCAACAAGAGCATCTGCACCCTCTTATGGGGTACTCATTTCCCCCTTTCAGTCTTTCATAAACTGCCCAAACAACAAATAATTGTTTCTTTTAGGTCTTGTTGCCTTTTTTCCCTCCCAAATCTGTTCTCTAACTACAGATAGAGAAATCAATACCACAAATATAACCATGTCACTGTCTAGTGTAAACCCCTCTAATAGAGTACCACCATCTACACACAAAAGCCCAGTATAATAGCTTAGCATAGCTTACAAAAGGTTTCCATGGTCTAGCCCTGTCTACCCTTAGGAATCAAAGTCTACACTTAAGAATAGGTTAATATGTAAGTGTCAGAAAATGAAATAATAATAAGGAAAAAAATAGTGACTTAGATAAGATAAAAATTTATTTTTCTCTGACATAAACAAGATGCAAGAGATATCCAGCCCTGGACAGATCTGGCCAAATCCTTGCAGTTCTCCCATCCCCAAACTGTGATTCATACATCATGGGTGTTTCCAAGATCACTGCCCACCCATCCCTCATATCTGCATTCCAGGCAGGGGAAAGGTAAAGAAGGGTATGATATTTTCCAGAAATTGCACATGTCATTTCCAATTATATTTCCTTGCCCATAATTAGTCATATATCAATATCGAGAAAGACTTGGAAATGTAGTCATTATTGTGGGACTACTTCTCACTTTTCAAAAGAGAACCCTTTCTTTCTCTTCCACTGAATATTATAGCCTGGCATGGGCAGGTCACAAGCAAATGGAGGGTTGTTATCTTCCCACACAAAAGCACAGTATGCCTAGTTCTCGTGGGCAGGGTCCAACACGTGGTTCTTTCTAGAACAAGTCATGATTGCTTGCTACAGTACTCTTTGAGTAAGATAGTTCAGGGCCTTCAATTGGCTGCTTTCTCTGCATGTAAAGAAAAGTTAAGAACAGCAGCTCTAAATAAATACATAAATTGAAATAAGCATTTGCTAGCTTTGCAAGACTCTTTTTCCCTTGTCAGCATTTTCTAATGTGTGGTTTGTTTGTTATTCCCTTGGGTCTAATAAATTACCTACCCTGAGAATTTCCTTTCCAGTGCTTAATCATTCTTGCTATAGTCATCAACTGTATAACAATGTTCTGCTCCAGGTGTGGGATTCTGTAAAAGCAGAGTGCATCTCATACTCTGAGCTGATCTCATGGTCAACAATATGCAGTCAACAAATTTTCTGAGCCAGAAATCAGGACATATGGTCCGATGGTAGAATTGAACTTAAAACCCAAACCCACTGCCATTGATTTGATCCTAACTCTTTAGGGCAGAGTAGAACTTCCCCATAGTGTTTCCAAGGTTGTAAATCTATACAGAAGCAGACTGCCTTATCTTTCTTCCATGGTTAGTTAGAACCATCAAACTTTTGGTTAGCAGCCAAATGTTTTAACCACTACACCACCAGACCTCCTTAGGATTGAATTTAGGAAGATAATGAAACATAATTTTAAAGTCATGTTGAACAAAGAAATAGAGAGAGGATCACCGTAGTCATAAAAACCCTTGTGAAGGTATGTTGACCCAAACTCCCAGCCTCACTCAAAAAGCCAAACCTCAAAGACGATTTCCCTTACTATTTTCAGAGGAGTCAGCTGCAGGGATCCAGATGAGCGGAGGGAGCCCAGCCATGCCCCACAAGTGGCAAGGCAGGAAAGCAGGGAAAAGGACAGAAAATGGCCAGGGGGACCGGGACAGACCGAGGAATAAGGAAGACCGATGAAGAGTTGATGCTTTTGAATTGTGATGCTGGCGAAGAGTAGTCAAAGTACCATAGACTGCTAAAAGAACTAACAGATCTGTCCTGGAGGAAGTGCAGCTGAAATGCTCCTTGGAAGCGAGTTGGCCAGACTTCATCTCACCTACTTTGGTCATGTTGTCAGAAGGGACCATTCCCTGGAGAAGGATGTCATGGTTGGTAATGCAGAGGGTTGATGAAAGAGGGGAAGGCCTTCAACGAGATGGATTGACAAGGTGGCTGTGATGATGGGCTCAAATATAGCAAGGATCATGGAGCTGGCACGGGATCGGGCAGTGTTTTGTTCTGCTGTGCATAGGGTCACTATGAATTGGACATGACTCAACCACACCTAACAACAACAACAACATTTTCAGAAATAATTTATAGCCACTTAAGGTCTAATTCAGGTATGGCTAGCAGCTTCCTTATTTAAAATTGTGTAAGAAATGTAAATAGTTATTCATCTCTTCTATGGCTAGGTCATGTCTCTCTGAACCCATCATAAGCCCTCTGACCACTGAGGTTTTGCTATATGCTAAGCAGCAAGCACCAGACCTTTCACATGAATAAATCCACTGCTATTGAGTCGATTCCGACTCATGGTGGGTTTCCAAGGTGGTAAATCTTTACAGAAGTAGATTGCCCAATCTTGCTTCCACAGAGTGGCTAGTGAATTTGAACCATCAACCTTTTGGTTAGCAATCAGATGCCTTAGGCGCTGTGCTACCAGAGTTCCTCCTTCACACGAGGACTGCTCAATAATGCCTATAGGTGATTCTGTGGGCCACACTACAGGCTGGAGGAAGTGGTGTCCACAGGTGCCATTTATAAATGAGAATTAAAAGAGGGGTAAGAAAAAGAATGACAGTAAGAAATGACTGGAAAGGGGGTTGAAGAGTAAGAAAAGTGGAAAATGAGGTAAGAGAGGAGGAGGAGCAGTTCCTGCCAATTGTCCAGGCATTGTTAGCAGCATTAGGGTTTCACAATATCTGCCTTTACTCTGGTGGCATAGTTCCTAAGGCATTTGACTGCTCACCAGAAGGCTAGTGGTGCAAACCCATCAGCCATTCCTCAGAAGGAAGACTGAGCAATCTACTTCCATAGAAATACTGCCACTTGGTGGCAGTAGGTTTGGTTTTGGTTTGGGGGTAGTGCAAGAAAAGGCTCAAAACCTTTTGAATGATTTTAAAGTTGCACATGCAGCAATTGAAGGTGATTGTGATAAACAATTTGTTGCAAATAGGAGTTGGTTCAAACTGCTTCAAAGTGAGGGCATATTTACATAACATTAAAGAGCAAGTATGTGTTGTCATAAGTCAAACATTCTAGTAACTCAGGGACTCAACTATACCAAAACAGCCAATTTAAATTTTAGTAAAAAAAACACACTCTGTTTAATTTACAGAAATTATCATCTGTTATGTCATTTACCTTAATTCATTATTAATGGCCAGATTATCACTAATCCAGCTCTTCCTTTGCTTTGCTTGTTTGCAGGTAATATCATCTTATGTGAAATTCTGTTCACATATTAATGATAATTAAATATAAAATATATTATTAAAATAATCCTGTACACTTTAAATATGTATAATTCATGTTTTCAGGTCTTGCCACTTTCACATTTTATTCAGCAGAAAATATCTACACAAGACCCACTTGCTTCAGAAGGAAAGTTTGAGGCATTATTTAATATTATTTTATATATTGACATTCTATTATGTATAATAAGACATTATGTGATCATAACCTCCTGGACTGACACTTTTTTTTTTTTTAATTCATATTTGAAAGGACCAGTTTATAGAGACTTTCTTATACAATGGATTTTTCCATCTAAATTAGTTTGTTGACAGAATTTTGCTTAAAAACCTAAATGTAACCCTCTTAAGTCCTTGGGAATCCCTAAGTGGCACAAATGGTTAAGCACTCGATCATCAGCTGAAAGGTTGGTTGTCCATCACAGCCTTGAAAACCCTGTGAACCAAAGTTCTGCTCTGCCACACATGGGGTCACTATGACAGAATTAACTAACAACAAGAATTTGCTGGGTAAGGCAAACACTCATGGGCTAATCAAAAAGTTGAAAGTTCAAGTCCTCCCAGAGGCACCTTGAAAGAAAGGCCTGGCAATCTACTTCAGTAATAAAATAAGCCATTGAAACCCCTATGGAGTGTTTCATTTTTCAATTCTACTCTGCGCACATGAGACTGATTTTTTGGAAGTAGGTCCCCAGGTCTTCTGAGGTGCCTCCTGGCAGATTCAAAATGTCAACCTTCCAGTTAGTAGCCAAGCACATTAACCTAAGAGGTACCCCCAGCCATCAAGGATAAAACGCACTGCCATGAAGTCAGATCCAACTCATAGCAATCCCCCCTTGGGTTTCTGAGGCAGTAAATCTTTAAGGAAGTAGATTACACCATCTTCCTTCCACTGAGTGACTGGTGGGTTTGAACTGCGAATCTTCTGGTTAGCAAAAAAAATGCCTTAGGCATTGTGCCACCAGAATTCCTCATAAAGTAATTTAAAACCAAACTCACTGCTGTCAAGTCAGATCTGACTCATAGCAACCTCTCCTTGGGTGTCTGAGGTGGTATCACTACGGAAGTAGATTGCCCAACCTTCCTTCTGAGGAGTGGCTGGTGGCTTTGAACTGCCAGCCCTCTGGTTAGCAGTCAAGTGCCTTAGGCACTATGCCACCAGAGCTCCTATCAAGGATAAGAGAACCATAAGTAAACGATTCCAGTCCATGCTGATAGAATCTGCATTAGATGCTACTGAAGGCAGGAAGGGAACTAATTCTGTCTGTCAGGTGCTTGGCAAAGTCTTTTCACAGGAACTGAGCCCTTTGGATGTGTTGTCTTTAAGATTAACATATAGTTAAGAAAGGGAAAGATCCATCTAGTTATTTGAATCATGGGAAAAGGAGACTTACTCTTTCAAACAATTTTAAAACAACTTAGTATTTGTATTGTTTCATTTTTCAGGTTTAATAGCTATTACATCTCATCTCCCCATCTAAACTTTGGAGTCAGCTTTCCCCACACACACAGAGGGGCTTTTCCCACAATGCCAGACAACAAATAGAGTAGCAGAGAGCACACCTGAAAGAGAACCCCATCTATTCACCCAGGGAAATGTTAACCATGTTCCCCTCTGTTTTTCACTCCCTTAGGTCTTTGCTGGCAAGGGGTCTGAAACCTGACCACGGGGTGTCAGTGACCCTGGCGGTTGCTGCCCATCAGCAATGAAAGGGTTATCGGGCAGCCGCAGTCATCACCACGGAGTCACCTGTGATTCCGCCTGCGACTCGCTCTCACACCACTCGGACCGCAAGCCATACCTGCTGAGCCCAGTGGACCACCACCCGGCTGACCACCCCTACTACACGCAGCGCAACTCTTTCCAGGCCGAGTGCGTGGGTCCCTTCAGCGACCCGCTGGCCAGTAGTACCTTCCCGCGGCGGCACTACACCTCGCAGCAGGAGTTGAAGGAAGAGTGTGCCCTGGTGCCCCGCACCCTGGCGACCAAGGCCAACCGCATTCCTCCCAACCTCCTAGATCAGTTTGAAAGGCAGCTGCCTCTCAACCGGGATGGCTACCACACGCTGCAATACAAGCGCACAGCCGTGGAGCACCGCAGCGACAGCCCGGGCCGCATCCGGCATCTGGTGCACTCAGTCCAGAAGCTCTTTACCAAGTCTCATTCTCTGGAGGGGCCGTCCAAGGGCAGCGTCAACGGGGGCAAAGCCAGCCCCGATGACACCCAGACCATGAGATACAGTAAACGCAGCAAGAGCAAGGAGCGCCGCGCGGAGCCCAAAACACGGTCCAACGCCTCCCCCGGGTGGTGGAGCTCCGATGACAATCTGGATGGTGACGTGTGCATCTACCACACCCCCTCAGGTGTGATGACCATGGGCAGGTGCCCCGACCGCTCGGCCTCGCAATACTTCATGGAGGCCTATAACACCATCAGTGAGCAGGCGGTGAAGACTTCCCGAAGCAACAATGATGTCAAGTGCTCCACCTGTGCCAACCTGCCTGTCAACCTGGATGCCCCACTCCTGAAGAAGAGTGCCTGGTCCTCTACTCTGACCGTCAGCCGAGCCCGGGAGGTTTACCAAAAAGCCTCGGTGAATGTGGACCAGGCCATGGTGAAGTCAGAGTCGTGTCAACAAGAACGTTCCTGCCAGTACCTTCAGGTAGCAATTACATGACGTGATATATGCTTAGAAATTGTTCCTGCTATAATTGTGTGCCATTTTATCCTAGGTTCTAGTCTTGCCTCTAGCATAAATTGTCTGCGTGAACCTGAGCAAATTATTTAGCATTTCTATGACTAAGTGCTCCTGTCAGAAAAATGCAAGGAAAGATGCCTGTTTCCAACTCCATCCTGGAGACAGTAGATAGAGAAGTGTCAAACAAAACATTCCAAAACCAAACCCACTGCCACTGAATTGATTCCAACTTACAGTGACCCCATAGGAAAGAGTAGAACTGCTCCATAGGATTTGCAAGACTACCATCTTTATGGAAGCAGACTGCCACATCTTTGACATACTGCCACATCTTTCTCTCTTGGAGCAACCGGTAGGTTCCAACCACCAGCCAAGTGCTTTAAGCACTGTGCCACCAGGGTTCCTCTTGAAAAATATTAAGACCTACAGAAGGGCAAGGAATTGTTAATTTTTTGTGTTCCTCTTTCTTCTGAGGGATCACAGAAAGAGAAAGGGAAGAGGGGTCTACCCAGAATTTTAAGATAAATACACCTTTTTATAAAAGTAAACAATTTGCAAAGAACATAAGAAATTAAAATAATGCCCTTGGCTCTGAGGAGGTGCAGATCAAGCTAGTTTGGGGACTTGACAAGTACAGCTGCAGAAGCCCAGGACAACAGAGGGGAGAAGGAAAAGAAGGGGGGAAGCAATAAAATACAATTAGTGTCGTCATGTAAAGCCCACACAGCTACAGGCCGTGGCAGACGCCCCTCCCCTGCCAGCGCCTCCGAGTGTGTTTCCCTCCTGCCCTCTGATTTACTTACACCAGATTTTACCTGTACTAAAACATAAAGTGAGAGGCTTTATCTTACCTATCTCTTCCCTCTAATCTAATTTTCCCTAACTCAACTTTGTAAAAATAACCCTTACATTTTCCTTTTCAGAATGTCTTTATTTTTTTCTGTTTTCTCCTGCTGTCCTCATCCTTTTTTTTAAAAAAAAAAAAAAGTTTTTACTAGACTACAAAGAACTGATGCAATCTTTTCCCATTCATCGTAAGAAGAAATGCTAGAAGTAATTCTTTCACTGAAAAGTTCATCTTTTATCTCTCTTTGAAACTCCTCTTAACAAAGCTGGCTCCTTAGGAGGGTCACCATAAAGTCCTGGGAAGATACCAGATGGGCACTCACATGGCTGGTGCCACATCCCACTCCTTCGAGTTAAGGAGAAGCCAGTAATATGTGTGTGGTTTTCACAAAAACACACACAATTAAGGGGTATTTTCCCCCTGAAGGTGGCATTGCTACTTTATCATAAGGTTGTTAGATGTGTTAGTTAATTCATCAAGAACAGCTGACAGAATTTTAGAGCTAGAAGGATCATCTAATCCAGCCTCCTCATGTGTTGTTGTTGTTATGTGCTGTTGAGTCGGACCCAACCAACTCATAGCGACCCCTCCTTGGGTTTCCGAGGCAGTATCACTACGGAAGTAGATTGCCCCATCTTCCTTCTGAGGAGTGGCTGGTAGGTTTGAACCACCAGCCTTCTGGTTAGAAGTCAAGTGCCTTAGACACTGCGCTACCAGAGCTCCCATTTAGCAAATAAAAAATTGGATTCCAAGAAAGATAACAGAGTTAGTGGGTTACGCTGGTAACATATGGCAAAGCAGAACTAGAACCCAAGTCTCTTAAGTTATAAAAAGTTTAGACTATGCTAAAGATGATTACTGAAGGTTTCAGAAATTCTTTAAGCACATAAATCTGGTCCAACACTGGAAATAAAGTATTTTGACAAGGATACTTTTCTTGAAGGGAGGGTAAGCAATGGATAGAAGCCATAGAATAGGACACATTTTATCTGTGGAGGTTCTGTGATTAGGGACAAAAACAAAACAAAATTTTATATATAAAAAAAATGTACCTTAATAAGTTATGGTGATATTGGATATGAAATATTAGATTAAAGAAAATGCTAGGATATGGGACCATGGATGTAGGACAAGACTTTATTAGTAACAGAATGCTTTCATTTCACTTGCACAATATTCTTCCTACCTTAAATTCACTTGTATGTCCGCTTTATACCTTTTTGGTGTAAAAACCTCAAGTAGTGATGAAAAGTGGAAAGATAAGGAAAGGAAACTAATATTAATTGAAATCCTAATATGTAGCAGATGGTGTAACAAACTTTTCCACATCTATTTCATTTAATCGTCATAATAATCTTGAGAGCTAGGTATAATGAAACTCTGTTTACAAGAGAGGAAACTGAGACTTAGAAATATCAAGTGATTTAAAACCTCAAGGCCAGTATGTTGGGAAAAGATTCAGACCCAGATTTATCCGATCCCAAAGTGAAGGTCTTTCCCATGCACCCCTCACAGCCTGGAATCATGATCTTGCCGGTGGACCCCACACATCCTAGAATCACACTTTTTCCCGTGTATCCCACACAACCTGGAATCATACACTTCCACAGTACCCTATACAACCTGGAATCGCACTCTCTCCAGAGCACCCCACACAGACTGAAATCATACTCTTTCCAGAGCACCTCACACAGCCTAGAATCATGCTCTTCCCTGTGCAGCCCACATGGCCTAGAATCATGCTTTTCCTGGTACAACTCCCAGGGCCTGAAATCACGCTCTTTCCGGTGCACCCCACACAACCTGGACTCACACTCTTCCTGGGGCAGCCCACACAGCCCTGAAATTACACTCTTCCCAGTGCACCCCACACATCCTGGAACAACGATCTTCCCATTATACCGCTCACATCTGGGAATTATGCTCTTCCTGGTGCATCCCATACTCTGGAATCATGCTTTTCCCATTCACCCCACATACTCTGGAATCACACTTTTCCCCTTGCGCCACACACAATATGGAATCAAGGGCATGAAGAAGTGGTGAACAAGGAGAAGAAATCTTTAAAATAAACGTGTCATTATTAAAGTTCTCCAGTCAAATGAAAATGAAATCTTGAAGGCTTAAGGATGGATTTACTTACTATTGCAGTATTATTAGATCTCATACAGATTGGGAAATTCTGTTTTCGAATTATTTGCCTTCTTTTAAGCCAATTTTTTGTTTTAGTGAAACATCTGAGGCTTACAGAATGAAATAAAGGAAAACATATAAATAAAACACTCACTTATACACCTCCCAACTAGGGAAATAAAACATTGATTATAAGGACACACATGTGTACCTTCCTCGATGCCATTTCCTTCCTTCCTCCCTAGAGTCATAGCCAATCTGACTTTGGTACTCAAAGCGCCTTTGTGTTTCATCCTGAAATCACTGAGAGACTGAAAACAATGTAATATTTTCTATACTATCTTGAGCAGTGCTCAACCCTGAACCAAGCTCGTTGACTCCTTTAGATATAAACTAACTTCATAATCCTACCTTATTTAACAGACAAGTGTATTATTTTCTGTATTTCAGTGTGGTGGCCTAGTAGCTTAGTGTATAATCTGAATGTGGATCTGTGTGCTCTTTCCCCTCAGTGTGCTGAAGTTCAGGAGTTCCTAGGAAGAGGGTGCAGGGAGAGCTGTGTGTCCATGAGGGAGGATGGGGGGTGGGAGTCCTGAGAACAGCAGGCCTGCTCTTCAGCTCACTCCTTTTTTTCTAGGAAAGGGCAAGAGATTCTGCCACCCTGTGGAAGCTCTTTTCAGGAAGAGATGTGTAGCCAGCCTAGGCCAGGCCCTGTGCAATAATTTCACTTACAAGCTCATTCTTAGGAATACATTTGGAAAAACAGAGCGAGTCTTTTTTGTTTGTTTTTGAGTTGCATTACTTTGATTACTGACAAATATTGAAACTGGATTTGCAAATATGTTTGACTTTCACATTCTAAGCACTGAACTTTAATAAGAGGATCTGTGCTCTAATCGCTGCTTTGCGACTAACTAGTGACATGGCCTGGAACCAACATGTCAGCTCTCTGGACCTCCTTCTTCTGCTGTAAAATGAAGTGCTTGGTCTAGAAAGCCTCAGATTTCATTCCATATTTTTAACTCATAAGTTACACCTGAGGGGTACTAATTAGAGCAATATTCAAGTGTTACAAGGCCTGGAACTCACTTAATAAATGACTACAAAAGTAGGTGTTTTTCAAATATCATCTAATTGGCTCTTTAAAACTCTATGAGATGAAATTTAGTAAATTAAGTTGAGTCACTTGCCCAAAGACACACACCTAATATATGGCTACATGAGAGATCAAAACGGATTCTCTGTCTTCAAAGCCTGTATTTTTTCCATCAACCATTCTCAATCCTGACTCCACCAAACACAAAGCAGACAGGAGAAGCAGTGTGTATCAAATACCTATTATGTGCCAGAAACCATATCTCAATGAGTACCCAAAAACAACTTTCTAAAGTCAGTAATACTATTTACTCCCATTTTGCAGATGAATTTCAGGTCCAAAGGAAGAAATCGTTTGCCCAGGATTACAGAATATAGGGAGAGCTAGGACTTAACCCTGGACCGGTCTGATGATTTCCACTATAGTAAGCTACAGAAATAGAGATAAAAGAACTTTTTTTTTTTCATTTCATTCATTGTTTCATTCTATAGCAAGTTTTTGTGTACATTTGCACTCATAGGTGCATATGTGGTTAAGAGAGCTTAAGTATGAAGTGTGATCTTCCATAGAGTAGCAGTGGAATGACTAATTATGTCCCTAATTTGGTTCAAGACTGGACAAAGGTTGAAATAATATTCACCAATAATAGAATCTAAATACCAGTAAATTAGAATTTCTTAATTATCTCTCTTTGTAGAATTATCACGTAGAATTAATTTAAGTTAGGTCTTTGGCATGATTATATAGAAAATGAGAGCTATAGGTGTTTGGCCTCTGCCACATATTGATTTAGGAATCTAATACTGTATCTTGAAATCATGGCAAATTCCAGTTAATACAATCAGTGATATGTCCTCACTCTCAAGCTATTTGTAGTTAATAAAAAATAAAAGCCCCTTTTTCTCCAATATTATTATTTTTAAATGTCAAGAATCAGATGTCTGCTGTTTAGAACTATTGTACCACTGCCAGTGACTGTCTGTATCAGGGTTTGGAGCAGGGACATGGATTTGAAGACATTAAAACTGTTTAATTCTCAGTTGAGATGTGGTTGGCTTTTATACATTTGGAATAAAGCATTTATGGCACATCTCAGGGTAAGTGCTAATAGTTAAGTAAACAAAAATAGGAAGGGATTCAACAGAGTAAAAGATGGGTTTAGTTGTTGTTTTGGTTTTGCTTTGAAGAAGCTGGGTTCTTGGTTCTATATATGCCTCTTTATGCAAACCTTATTGTGTTCAACAACTGGCATACAAAGCCATTCAGGGGAGAAAGATTTTAGATTTCCAACTGTTAGCCTAAAAAAGATCCCTTCCAACCGTGGATTTTGCATTCTCCCAGCAGCAGGAAAAGAGAAACAAAACGCTCTCCGGTAGAAGTAGAGAGGGAAGCAGAGAGGGAGAGAGAGAGAGGGAGAGAGAGAGAGAGCAAGACAGGGACTGTGAAAGAAAGCTCTCTCAGATATGAAATTTTAGAAGATCAAAATGATCGACCTTTTTAAGGCTGAGTGGGTTTCTTCAGTTTGTGTGCAAGTTTCAAGAAATGGAAGGACTGACCAGGTTTGGGTATAATTCTTTTTTACTTTGTATTTGGTGATGGTGTATTGATGGTTTAGGTGGGTTTTTTCTGGTCGGGGGGAGGATAGTTTTTGTTATTTTATTTCTTGTCTAAATTATGGCTAGTAAGACTGAAGTAGCTAACAAACTAATGTATGCATGCAGATGGTAAGAAAATAGGTTAAAACATCAGATACCTACAAATCTGTCTCAACAGGGGCTGCATAAAATCTTTAATTGACACAGATGATCTTGTGAGGTGCTTCTAGAAGATAACATGCATGCTAATGAATGGAATGTGATCAGTTATTTTCTGGGTGAAGAATCTTATATGTTCACTGTCCTTTGGCAAAATTCAAATTTCTGGATTGTTGTTTTGTTTGGTTTGAATGGTTAGTTGGTTAAATAAGACCATGAAAGATCACTGAAGAATTATTCATAGCCATTTTGAACCTAGAATTTTTTTTTCACTGTAGCTACAACTATTTTTCAACATTCTGTTACAGATTATTTGAATCTTTTGGCCAGTTGGGTTTCTCTTTCCCTGGCTGAGTTTTTCCTTCCCCTTGCTTTAGAACAATGTAAACTATACTAATTCAGTTAAAACTACTTTATGTGAAATTCATGACACTGTGGACCAATTCTGCTAATGATTGTGACTGCTGCACTGTTTCCTTGCTGCCTTTCTTAAAAACTCAATCAACCATATTAGTTGTTGAATTTCTTATTTTTAATTTAAGTTGCCTTAATAGCCTATCAAGTGAATGCTAGGAGGCTTGAAGGTATGTCTTCTGTGCCTTTGCATAATCTTCTCCCTACTTTTCCCTGATCTTTGTAGAGATGCCCCTTCTCATTGATATAAAGATGAGGTTACTCCTGCCTTACTTTAACTTTGAATGTGCATCAGTGACAGAATCTTGGTGATTCTCTCTCTCAGATTCTCTGTAATTTTCAGTGTTGTCCATACCTGATTAATAGAAGGTAAAAAAGATAATTGTCAAGACTGTGAGAAAATAGGGGTCCTGAAAGACTCAGCCATAGTAAAGGAAAGATCAAAAGCAAATAGGAGAGCCCTCTTGGAAGTGGTTTATTAATATATATATATATATATATATATATATATATATATATATTCCTGGTCTGTAATTTTATTATTCTAAAGACATTTTTAGCAACACCAAAAGCGCTTGGTTATCCAGAGTTGGAGATTTCTGTGTGTGACATATGCTTTCTGATCCCACCAAATTCTCACCTACTAGTGAAATGTGTGGGGCCAATTCGATGGCACATAACAACAAGTGAAATGTAAAACTCTGATTAGCAAAAGAAAGACTGGCCTTGAATCTTGCAGTAGTCAGTGGACTTTTGTTCATTTCTCCATTCTCCTTAGAGGATAGTTTGCTTTGATTAACCAAAAACCAAACCCACTGCCATTGAGTCAATTCCAATTCATAGTGACCCTTTAGGACAAAGTGGAATGGCCTCAAGGCTTTAAATCTTTAGGGAGCTGATGGGTTCACACTGCTGACCTTTTGGTTAGCAGCCAAATGCTTTAACCACTGTGTCCCCAGAGCTCCCTAACCCAAGAAGCTCCTTAGCACCATTCTGTGAAAGAAAGATGTATCCACAATTTCTGGTTCATTTGAGATCATGGCTTTCCACAACTTTACACAAACAGTGACTTGTGAATGGTCGGACACAATGGTTTTCTGTTTGAAGTTTTATAGATGCCCCTAAAAAATACATGTAATATTGCCAAACTGACTTTGATTTGGTGATTACATTATGGTTTTCGCCATGTTGGTTTTAGGTTAAAAGGTAACAGCCTCTCAGTGGGTTATTGTGAATAGCAGTTCAATGGCTAAAATCTTTTGCTTAAGGTCAACATCATTTTTCCCATTTGGAAGAGTGTGGTTATTAGAATCCACAGCCATACATTTGTATTACTCATCTGAACTTTTGTATCTGTAACTTTCCCCCTTGGGTGAAAATCATGTGCATGTGTAACTTCACGTGTAGGGCTTGTTGATCCGCTTCCCAAGACCATCTCACCTCCTCTTCTGCCAGCACCCTCTGTCCCTAGTAACTGTCATTTGGAATGTATTCTGGCACAAGGAGGTTTTTTTTGGGGTTTTTTTTTTTTTTTGGTAACCTTATTTTGAGAAATGCATGTTGAAGTGTGTTCCTAATTCTTTGATTGAAATGACAATATTACAATGCAGGAAGGAGTGCTTTAATTTTTATCGATGAATGATTTCTTCTCCTCCAACTCAGTCCTCTCTGTTTGGAGCCAAAAAGCAATGATGATGGGAAAAAAGAAAAAAAAAAAAAAAACAATGACTCATTTGCTCTTATAAAATTGACAGAAGTAAAGGAGAGAATGTGGTGTAAAGAGAGGTGTATCATCCACCCCTTCTTTTAGTTGTGACCAGTTCCTTATTTTTACTATTTGCATTTATTTCTGGGAGAACATTCACATGTCCAAGGAAAAACCTCTTCTGATTCTCTGATCTTTTAAATGTAAAAAAGTTGGATCTTACTCATAGCGACTCCTCCTTGGGTTTCCGAGGCAGTATCACTATGGAAGTAGACTGCCCCATCTTCCTTCTGAGGAGTGGCTGGTGGGTTTGAACCGCCAGCCTCCTGGTTAGCAGTCAGATGACTTAGGCATTATACCACCAGAGCTCTCAAGAATGTATAGACTGTCTAAAAATTGTTGTTGTTCTTTGTCTATAGGCTGAAGTTTAGCAATATGCTTTTCTCATTTCCATTTCTAAGCTAGAGACTTCTAATTACATGTGCAAAATGAGGTTTCTAGATAGATCATTTTTTTTCCTTTCATGTACATTAGGTCATTATTCTTTCCCAACTGGAATTTGTAGTCATTGTTTACTCAGACTTAGGAAACTTCTTACTAAATTTCAGGCTTATGATGTGGCAGGCATGTCCATGAAGCTGATTATATGGAATCTAGATTTGCCATATACTGTGTGCATGTATACAGGGCCTTATAAATGCATTTCAGCTGTATGGGTGCTCCTGAACCCATACCTCTATGATAAGCATTTGTATATATGATATATGCTCTCTTGGGTCTGCAACTAATGGAATAAGATCCATATTAAATGTACTACTTCATAGAGTCCATCTAAGATGAATGACAGTGATGTAGAAAACCAGATTTTTTTTATAGATCACACTTAGAGAACTCATCACAGTCATTCATCTTTGCTGTGATTATATTTAACTTCATTTTGGACCATCTTGGAGACTAGGAATGTCCCTGTGTCCCAGGTATGAGGATAAAGCAGGTTTTAGTGTCCTTAATACAAAGAGATAGACAACAACAGTGAAAGGAAATGACATTTGCTTCCCTTATTTTTTAACCCCCACTGAATATATACCTGCAGGATTGGTAACTTCTCTCTGGTTTATTCTCCAGGACCTTAAAACTCTGGTGTTATTAAAGATCCAAGCATTTGTTATTTATTTTTGTTTTTTTCCAAAAATGGCAATTTTGGAATTTTAGAGCCTCAGTCCTGAAAGTTCATCTCCGTAGCTTCCTATTCAGTTCTACCTACCTATTTCTCGTCTTATAATTACTTTATGAAAGAAACTTTTGGTATTATTTAGCCCAGCCCACCCTTTTAAAAAATGAAAAAATAAAAAATCCTAGGGAGATATCTTCACTTGTACAAGATCAGTCATCTCATCATAGCGGGGACTAGAACACTCACTGCTCAACTACTGGCCTCTGCTTTCCCACCGTGTCTTACACAGCTGTGAAAATCTTTAAGGCTCTTCTCAAAACCGCTAACTAGTTTCTCCATTCTGGCCACATCCTTTTAAGGCAGTGGGGCCAAGGCAAAAAAAAAAAAAAAGGCAAAGAAAAGAAACTGTCTTAAAGTTAGATTTGAATCATGTTTGTGGCTTAAAAGGTGTATGAGAGATGAAGACAGTTGTTGAGTGAATATTTACCTGCAATTTATAACTCTGAGGTTACAACTGGCAGGGTAGTAGTTTTAGCCCCTAAAAAGAAGAAATGGATATGTTTCTACTGTTACTCCCATCTGTCTCTCCTGTACCTATTTCATTTTAAAACACATCAGAGGAAAACAAATTGAAAACTGTTCCATGTCTCGATACGTGATCTTTGGGCACCTATGCTCAGAGCCTCGAGGCTGGATTCCGAATGAAGTAACCTGTTTCTGGTGTCTTCCACTCTTTTAAAAGCCAACACCCCTCACTTGATTTTCCTAAGATAAAAGTTTTTAACATAGCTGTGACTGTATTACCCAAAGCCTAAATTAATATACATGATGTGACATGTATAAGAGTGTGTATTGAGACACTGAAACCAAATATATTAAACCGAGGCAACTTCAGAGACTCTGAGAATAGTGCATAGGAGATGCCAAGGGCTAAAAGCTGCTCCCTTCTTTGTTGCTACATATGAAATTGAAAAGCAAGTAAATGAAGAGATCTAGCTCCAAAATTAAAAATGCTATGTGATTATTTTACCTATCAATATAGATAAAATGAGCATAATAATATCACATGCATCTGCATATATAGACTCACATATATGTATGACCACCTTTTCTTCATAGAATATTTAGGGTAATGGGTTCTTAATTTTATGTGCACAGGATTCATCTTGAGAGTTTCTATAAAGTAAGAATTTCTAGCATCAACCCAAGAAATTCTGATTCCATAGATATGAGGTGATTCTGATATGGAAAATCAGTCACCCACAATTTCAGTTACCATTTCTGGGGAACTATCAGGCTCAACTTATCATTATATTTACTGAAGGGGGCAGTAGAATCTAATAGATGGAAACACAGGCTAAGCTTCAGATGATCTATTTCTTTGCTTTAATATTGTCACTGACTTCCTACATGATTCGGACTGTCTTTACTAAACACTGCCTTTTTATACCTGTAAAATGGGCCTAATAATATGACTCTGAGCTTGTTTGCAGTCTCAGGAAAAAAAAGTTTAATTTCAAATTGGAGAAATAAATGAAACAATACAGTGTGAATATGTTTTGAGTTTACTAATCCTCAAATGTTAAAATGTTTCACCTCTTCTTCACGTATTCATGTACTATAACTCTGTTTTTCACATTTTACTTCATCTAATATTTATTAAAGGAGGATTAGGATGAACATGTCTGATTACAGGATAGGGTTAAAACTTTTTTGTCCTGTGTACTGACTGAATAGATAATGCTTTTGTCTGCAAGTGAAAAGATAACAAAAGGTTGATCTGTGTGTGTGTGTTTACAGAAGCCCTGGTGGCTCAGTGCTTAAATGCTCAACTGCTAACTGAAAGGTCAGTGGCTCAAACCCACTAGCCACTCCATGGGAGAAAGATGTGGTAGTCTGCTTCCATAAAGATTTACAGCCTTGGTAACCCTATGGGGCAGTTCTCTGTCCTATAACATCACTATGAGTTGTAATTGACTCCACAGCAATGGATTTGGTTTGTTTTTTATGGTAGATATGTATGTAACAAAACATTTGCCATTGCAAAGTTTTCACATGTATTGTCATTAATTGTATTCACCATGTTGTGAAATCATCTCCATTGCCTGCTTCCAACCTTTTCCATCACCCCTAATAGCACCTTAATGTCTCCTAAGCAGACAGTTCCCCATTTCTCCCTCCCTCCTACCTGTCCTGGTTACCACCTATAACCTCATGTCCGTACTGCATTTGCTTATTGTAGATATTTCATATACGTGGAATCATACAATATCTGTCCTTTTGTGACTCATTTCTTTTATTCAACATAAGTGTTTTCAAGGTTCATCCATGTTGTAGCATGAACCAGGCCTTCATTTCTCTTTACAACTGAGTAGTATTCAGTTATATGCATAGATATTGTTTATCCATTCATCTATTGATAGACAATTAGGCTGTTTCCATCTTTCGGCTTTTGTGACAGTGCTGCAATGAACACTGGTTACAAGGATCTGTTTGTGTTTCTGCTTTCCATTAGGGTCAATCTTTTGATAGCTCAGATTCAGTGGGTCAGATTTTCCCATGGCTCAATATTTATGGGAGGAACATGGTTCTTTTGGCCTCTTTTGTATGTGTGTGTGTGTGTGTGTGTGATTTGGGTGAAAATTCACAGAGCAAATTCACTTTCCATACAGCAGTTCACATACACTTTGTCTCATGACATTGACTACAATTTATCCCAATGCAAAAGCCTCCCTCCCACTTCCTCTCAACAGTCACCTCTTCCCTGTGTCCATCCCTCCATGTACTCCTG
The DNA here is from genome assembly GCF_000298275.1 of Orycteropus afer afer. Classification (NCBI taxonomy): domain Eukaryota; kingdom Metazoa; phylum Chordata; class Mammalia; order Tubulidentata; family Orycteropodidae; genus Orycteropus; species Orycteropus afer. The sequence goes on from NW_006921615.1 coordinate 3,682,027, forward strand.
CCCCCGAGCTGTCTCCCTGTGCATAAACAGCCCTTTTTTCTCCCATGATTGTTCTCTCCAAAGAGCGTATCTTCCTCAGGTAAATGTTCAACTCGTATGCCTATCTTTTGTTTGGCTGGAAGCCACAAGTGTGGGTTCAATTCCAGATCTGAAGGGCAGCTAGGGGCCATAGTCTCAGTGGTTCCACCAGGCTCTATCAAACCAGGAAACCTGGTCGTTCCCACTTTTATTTTTTCAAATGATTTTTAGTTTTGTTCTACATTGTTCTCCCTCTCTATCCAGGATCTCCTACATAGATTCCCCTCTGAGTGGTTGACAGTGGTAGCTGGGCACCATCTAGTTCTTCTGGTCTCATAGTTGTTAGGCTGTGGATCATATGGTGTACTAGTTGCTAGGACTAATTGTTTCCATGAATCTTTGGTTTTCTTCATTCTTCTTTGCTCTGGATGAGGAGAGACCCATTGCTCCATGTAGATGGCTGCTTGCAGGCTTTTAAGATCCCAGTCACAACTTGCCAAAGTAGGAGGTTGAACAATGGTTTGTGTAGTATGTTATGCCAATTGAGCTTGATGTCCCTTGTGACTATGGTCCTGAGCCCACTGGTTCAACTACTCGGTCCCTCTGGGTAGCTGGCTGTGACCAAGAAGTGACTACAACCTTGTCCTTTGTCAGCTCTACTATACCCCTGGGAATTCTTACAGATCATACAAATGCACTTATAGGACCATTGTCTTTTGGCCTTTTTGAGCTTTAGTTGGTTTAAACAAAACTTGCCTCTGTTTTACACCTTGAGTCTATTAAGACCCTGTTGCCTATTCTAGGCAGCTTTGGTAAGTCAATAGGACAAGTTTCATGAACACCAGCAGCTACGGGGTCTGTTGTCAAGAAGACTCTATCCACTCTTCAGCATCTCCTCTTTTGGCTTAACCAGGTTCTGAGGAATGTTTCCACCACAGCAATTTTGGTAGACATGAGTTCTTCAACCATTACCAGCAGATGACAATGGGACTTGGTTGATTACTTTTCTTTGCTCATGCACAAAGTCCCTGATGAATTCTCTACATTCTCTGAAGCCAGTTCCATCATGCTTGTAAGGCTGTAGAAATTAAAGCCGGTCAAGTGAACCCCAAATCAGTTCTCTTATAGGATCTTTCTACTCCAAAGAGCCATCAGAAGCTCAAACTTCTCAGTCAGCATCTGCTTTGGTATTCTAAAGACTACCTATCTCACCTGCTTCCCCACTGCCACAAAAGAAAAAAAAAAAAAAAAAAAAGAAAGGGAAGGAGTGAGGGAGGGATGGAGGGAATGAGGAAGGAGTGAGAGGGGAAGAAAGAGAGAGAGAGAAAAGAAAACCTATCGAATTCATGAGATGTTTGCGCTACATTTAGTGAAATTATTTCTCCTCATATAAAGAATTGGGCAAACATTGTTGCCATTTTTAGTTCTAGAACTGGAAATAAGTAATACAGATCATCATGTAGGCAAATTACAATCCCTGCTGGATCACCTGGACCTACAGTCAACTCTTAGAAAGCCACATGGTAGCCTAAGTTACACTATGGATCTTACCATGCTCACTGGCCACCCCACACCAGAATGAAGGTACAGAAAGGCATCCCCACAAGACTTTTCCCATTAAAATCCTTTAAAGGATTCCAACTACTTGCAACTCTTGGAGAATTTGTGTCTTTTTCTTCTTTTCTTGTCTAGTAGAAGTTTAGCTCTTTTTTCTATAACTCAGGGAGTGTCAGTGAGAGTAGCTGTCATTTGCTTGCAAATGGAGCTTGAGCTGTCTGAACAGGTCTCCAATGAAAAACCTTCCCCACTCCCCCCCAACACTCCTCCAGACTCCTAGTTGATTTTAGATAGCTTCCTGTTCTCCCACCTCTTGGAAGTAGTCCATGGCACAGTGAGCAGACACTTTTAGTCAAAATGCCTATAAATAGTTGCTGATTTTCCTGCTTGTTGCCTTCTCTCACAAAGGAGATGAAACCAATCCACCAGAAACAAGTGCTTGCTGTATGGGGTGTATGATCAGGCTTGGAAAAAATAAGATCCACTGGCCGAAAATTGTTGAGAGGGCTCCCCCCTGCCATATTACATTTATGCAGTCATTCCTTGGAAAATAAAACATTTTACTTCATGCCAGATGATCTCATGAACTGAACAATCAATCAAAAATATCTCACACGCACTTTCATGCTTCTTTAACAGTACATACCTTGACTTCATGTTGCTTTAAAAACAATCCCAATACCAACTATCATTTATTAGATTGCAGTTGTAAAACTAAGTATCCAATTCTTGTAGCTCTTCTATGATAAGAAACTTGAAACCACTTCCCCTTTGCTCCTGCTACATATCCATGCTCACAAAGAGCTTTTACTAACAGGCGTGCCTTCTCTCTTATTTCCTGTGCCCCCTCCAAACCAAATAAATACAACACCAAATCTCTTGGAGTGACATTATGGAACTCCCTGGAAGACTGCGTCCATGGTAGGCAAGCCCTCAATACCTCCCTTCATTGATCTTCCTTTAAAAACCAAAACCAAACTCACTGCCATCGAGTTGAATCCAACTCATAGCAACCATTCATTGGGCTTCCAAGGCGGTATCACTATGGAAGTAGATTGCCCAACCCTCCTTCTGAAGAGTGGCTGGTGGGTTTGAACCACCAGCCTTCTGGTTAGCAGTCAAATGCTTTAGGCACTACACCACCAGAACTCCTTTCCTTTAAAAAGAACCTTAGAAATTAAATGTATGTAGTTAATTACTCTTTCTTCTACTTGTATCTCCACATCCCATGCACCCTCCTTAGCAAAAGAAAATCAGGTTTAGCAATAATTTCTCCTTCCCCTTTCTTTGACTCTCTTCTCTTCCCTTACTTTTTGAGTAGTTAATTTATTGTATAATTTGAGATGGGAGACTGGTCCAAAACCATCATTTTACAGATAAGAAAACTGAGGCCCAGAGAGATTACCTGACATCCTCATGGCCTCTGGGCTATAGAGAGTGGCGGAAGAGCAGTGACAGTTGGGAAATCTTTCTTGGTCCCTCTTACCCTGTATGTTATTGTCCCTCACTCATGTAGCAAGAAGCAGTCATTTATATTAATGTTCTATATACTCAAGACATTCTGTTACCTGCCCACTCATAACCTTTAGCACTCCAATCACTCAGTCTAATTTGGTTGTGGCCCACACCCAGTTTAATAACATTTCTAGTGATTACATTTCATTATACCTTTCTCCATATTGCTCGATTCCCCATGAGCACCCCCAACCAATACAAGCAGGTATCTAAAAGAACTTAAAAGATCATTTGTTATTTTTATTGTTATAAGCTGCCATCAAGTCAACTCTGACTCATGGACACCTTATGTACAACAGATGCCCAGTCCTGCATCATCTCACAATTGCCAGCATGTTTGAGTCCGTCATTGCAGCTACTCTGACAGTCCATCCCACCTCAGGTCTCCTACGTCCTCGTTGGCCCTCTGTTTCACCAAACATGATGTCCTCCTCTTACATTTCATCCTGCCAGATAATGGAACCAAAACAAACATGTCAAACAAAGTTCTTTTATGGTTCATAACATTTTCCACTGGCTAATTTTAGGCAGCAGATTCCCAGTCCTTTCTTCCTACTCTGTCTTAGTCTGGAAGCTCCACTGCCACCTGTCCTCCATGGGGCACCCTGTTGGTATTTGAAATACTGGTGGCATAGCTTCCAGCATCATAGCAAAACAACACACAA
>NW_006921615.1:3685921-3710108 GCF_000298275.1 Orycteropus afer afer
GGGTTTGAACCGCCAGCCTCCTGGTTGGCAGTCAAATGCCTTAGGCACTGATTTTTGCATTTTGGTGGGTGAAAGTTTACAGAGCAAATTCATTTTTCCATTCAATAATTCACACACATTTTGTTTTGTGACATTGATTGAAAGCCCCACAGTCTAACAGCAGTTTTCCCACTTTCTCTCTCTGTTTACCGTTTCCATTCATCCTTCTTGCCTAACCCTTCCTGCCTTCTGAGCTTTATCCCCAGGCAAATGCTACCCCTTTGATTTTATATAGTTGATTGTTCTAAGAGATGCAACAAACTGAAGATGGGTTGTGGAAAAATCATTTAGCCCAGTGTTTTTGCACTTTTTAACCATGGATTTATTTGTTCAAATAAAGCACAATATACAAAAACAATTGAAAACAGAGCTTCTCACACTGAAGCAAGAATAGTCTTGTTAGCTGTTGGTTCAGTCCCTCACTCATGGCAACCTCGTGCACAAGATCAGACCATTGTGATCTATGGAATTTTCATTGGCTTATTTTTTCAGTAGATTCCCAGGCTTCTTTCCCTAGCCTGGCTCAGCCTGGAAGCTCCGCTGCGACCTGTTCAGCATCACAGCAACAGGCAAGCCTCCACTGACCGATGGGTGGGGGTTGCGTTTAAGGTGCAGTGACAGGGCAATCACACCCAGGTCCTCCACATGAAAGGCAAGAATTTTACCACTGCCCCCAAGAAACAATAATTTTTTTAATTTTTTTCTTAAAACATATAGTCAAGTTGATTCCAATTCATAGTGATCCTATATGATACAGTAGAGCCCAATATGGCTTCCAAGACTATAATCTTTATGGTGTTTATGGTATTGGTGAAGAATATTGACTATACCTTGCACTGCCAGAATAACGGCCAAATCTGTCTTAGAACAAGTGCAGCCAGAATGTTCTTTAGAAGCAAAAATGGAGAAACTTCATCTCACATACTTTGGACATGTTATCAGCAAGGACCAGTTCCTGGAGAAGGACACCTTACTTGGTAAAGCAGAGTACTTGTGAGGATGTCTCAGGACTGGGCAGTGTTTCATTCTGTTGTATAAAGGGTCATTATGAGTTGGAATCAACTCCATGGCACCTAATAACAGCAACAATTTTTACAGAATCAGACTGCCAAATCTTTCTGCCATGGAGCAGCTTTTGGTCAGCTGCTGAGCTCTTAACCACTGTGCCACCATGAAACCAAACCAAAATTATTGCCTCCAAGTTGATTCAACTCATAACGACCCTCTGTGGGTTTCTGAGGTGGTATCTCTATAGAAGTAGATTGCCCAATCTTCCTTCCAAGGAGTGGCTGGTGGGTTTGAACCACACCAGCCTTCTAGTTAGCAGTCAAATGCCTTAGGCACTAGATCTAAGCTATCTAAATAAATAAATAAATAGATAGTGATTCAGAAGAAATATATTCTGTATCCATTCTTGATAAATGAAAAACTTGATTTAAAAAAAAAAAATAGGAAACTATCCCAAGCTTGGTAAGTCAACAGGACAAGTGTGATTAGCAACAGCAGCTATCCCAAGCTGCTCTGTCTTCATTAAAAACACAACAAATGATCACGGGTCTCCAAGAGTTCCTGATTATCTCAAAGATTATAAAATCACTTCTTGGCTTTAAGTTCTTTATCAGACGGATTCTTACGTCACTAGCACGCCTTCTTTTGCAGCTGTGAGCCAAAGAGATTAATTCACTTTCTCACTAACAACATACCAGCCGCTGGAGTCCCAGTCCAGAACTCCTTCCACAGCGCCAGGCATCCCCACTTCAAGCTGTATTCACTTTCATAAATGAGAAGAAGGAGGAGGAGGGGAAACCTGGAATTTATTGAGAAAGTTCTATGGACCTACACTTAATATACATTATCCTTCATTTCTAGAAGTCTCATGGGTAGTTTTTCTAACCCTCATTTTGTATGAAACAGGAAATTAATTTGTTCACGATCATACTGCTAGTACATGACAGAACCGAGAGTTAAACCCAGGTCTCTCTGATTCCAAACCCTGTACACTATTAGGCTGCCACTGCTTTGTAAATAAATCTTTTGATCTTTTCCCAAAGGACTGTTTCAGGATGAGATTTTATTTTATTAACAATAAGAAAAATAGCTATCATTAAAATAGGTTCTAACTCTATGATTAGGTATAAACCTAAATCTAGTTTGGAATATCTGAAAACAAGTAATTTCTGGGATTCATTTGCAAAGTCAGAGAAATAAAATGTTAAATTGTAGTAGAATAATATTATCTGGGGAACAGTAAATTATATGCCAACCTATGAAAGAACTCCAGCTGAACACTGTTTCTGTTCACTTTGTTTGTTTCAATATGAAACAATTCTATTTGACCCCATGAGACTACTGCCTGACTGCATTTATAACATTGTTAATAACACTATGAGGTTGCTATGTCCAAAGGAGCACTGTCTTCCCACTTAACATACTTTGCTTGGTTTCGTTTGGGGATATTTGCTTCTGTAAAAAGTAATTTCACTGAAATGATGAAGAAGTAGCTAGAAACTCAAACCCAATTCTTATAACTCAGTGTGACTTCATGTTTTATCTTCCCTTATCTTTTGGGGGATCAGATATCATGAACATATCATGAACCAGAATCTTGCTAGTTGTGTGAGCTTTGTATATCTCACATGGTTAACTAAATATTTGGGAAGTTCACCAACTTTATTAAAGTTAAATTACTATTCCAGGTCTGAAGGAAAAGATAGGTTTTTCTAAAGGTCTGACCTTATAATGCCTCTTAATTATCTGTAAAAGTATAACTCAATTAAATGATTCATATAATATCCAGTACAGAGCAGTCAGTATGGCAGCTCAGAGATGGTTGTCTCTATCTAATGTGCAAATAGTGCTGTTAGAGAATGTTAGTAGAGATTAAACCAAATGCCTATAACAGATAATGCTGCACAGGATAAAAGGTGCCAAGCTCAGTTGTGAATCTGGAAGTCAATGTCATCTTTATTACCTCATATTAGCTTGTTTTGGATGTTTCCCCAGGTATATATATCTCATTGCACATAATTCAGTGTTCTAGCAAACCTTTCCTTAATGCTCTTCACTCTTTGCTTAAGCCAATTGAAGTTAATTTACAATATTGGATGCAGTCTTAATATGTTCCATGTCCTCCACTCTTTTGGTTCAGTATTTCATAAAACTATCCTCATGCCTAAGAATGAAATGTTAATTATTCACTTAGCAGGGGCTTGTAAGTAACTGAGAAATTAAAGAATGCACTAAAATTAAACCATGGCCATTTAATCTCATTTATATTTTGAAGATCATTTTAGATTAGTGGATGAATAGAACATAATATTTCATTTCTTAGCTTTGACTAACAGTGAATCTACCTATCATAGTATGTATTCTTTTTGCATTATCTTGTCCACCAGTATATATGAAAAAAAAAAAAAAAAAGCTTTATCAAATAGTTTAAAAGAACTGCAACTTTCAACAAATCTGGCATCTAACCAAAAATTACTTATAGACCCTTTTCTGACCCAGACTGAACTCTGGAGGAAGTGATTCAATAATAGTGGGAATGAGAAAGACCAGTTTTGGGCACAGAATAGAACAGATTTGGGAGCTGACCACACTGCTAATGAGAATAAGTAAATGGAGAACAGGATGTATTCTCTAGTTGACAAAATAATAGGGGATATTTTTTTCTAACATACTTAAATTTGCCAAAGCTGAACGATGGGGTCTAGCATGAATCCTAGTCCCAAGAAATTTAATTCTGTGCAATATTTCTAAGGACAGGCAATGGCAAGAAAATTTTTTAAAAAAGAAGAAGAAGAGGAAGAAAGAACAGGGAAAAACTCCTCAGAGCAGGATGGAAAGCGTCAGGCTCGAAAGCCCAGGACAGTCGGTCGACCCCAGGGTAGGGCTAACCAGGCCCTCAAGAAGACATCTACATAAGCAACAATGCCACTGTTAGGAGGGAAAGCCCCCTCAGATTCATGCAACATCTTTGTCCTCAGCCTCAGCACCAAGCGAGCAGGATGGAGACACATGGAGGCATTGGGTGACAGTAACATCACTACGCATGCAGAGACTTTAAATGTGGAAACCTAAAAGTGGGTCCTTTAAAATCAGATAGTCTAATTCACTCATGTCCAGTACAGTAGACACTAGCCACATGTGGCTGTTTAAGTTTCAATTAAATAAAAATAAAAATTCAGTTCCTGAATCTCACCAGCCGCATTTGTAGTGCCCAAGGCCACGTGTGACCAGAGGTTACCATATTGGCCAGCACAGAGCACAGAACATCCCTATCATCAAACAATGCTCTATTGAACTATTGCTCTCGTTGATTTTTGTTGTTGTTATTTTTAATATAGTGACTTATAATAGGTTTCGGCTAACTTTGTCATGAAGGGCAATATTCTTTCATGGTGACACTGTGGTGAGAAACTTCAAAACTAGCTGTTATTACTTTCCTATGTGCCCCACTGGGTGCAGGAGTGTAACTGGGGACTGGGCACAATGTGAAGGCTGCCGTGTTTGAATGACTGTCCCTCCCCCTACTCCCTGTGTGGCATTAAACAAATCACTTAAACCAACAAACCAAACTCATTGCCATAAAGTCTATTCCAACTCATAGCATCCCCCATTGGGTTTCCAAGGCTATAGATCTTAACGGAAGGAGATTGCCTTACATTCCTCCCATAGAGCAGCTGGTGAGTTTGAACCATCAACCTTCTGGTTACCCACTACACCACCAGAGCTCACTTCTATTTCTGTTTGCAAAAATACTTACCATGCCGAGTTGTTAACATAAAATATGTAAAGTTTATACAATGTCAGATGACCCAGTAAGCGAGGTAAACATGGGCTTATTTGTCCTTACTTACTAATCTGTAATGAACAATTTCACATTTTTCACCACATCAGTGATTCTGCCTTTAGGTATGTCTGGCATCAGTCTCTCTCCTAACCCCACAGTGCCTTCCTACAGAATCTTTTCAAATTTACAATCCTTGACAGGGACAGAGTATCTAGTAAGCAAGGGATTTGTTGTTGTTGTTGTTTTGCTGTCGAGTCGGCCCCGACTCATAGCGACCCCTCCTTGGGTTTCCGAGGCAGTATCACTACAGAAGTAGGATTGCCCAACCTTCCTTCCGAGGAGTGGCTGGTGGGTTTGAACCGCCAGCCTTCTGGTTAGCAGTGAAGTGCCTTAGGCACTATGCTAAAGCACAAGTTTATTTGTGCTTAGTTACTAATCTGCAGTGAACAGTTTTTCTGGATCTTTATTATGTGCTGGGCATTGCACTGGGCACTTTGTACAAGCTGTATCCTTGCTGTTACATCCATCCTGGCACTGTCCGCTACAGATGGTGGCTCTGTTCTTATACTGCATTTTGTATCTGATGTGCTGCGAGCCAACCAGTGGGCACCTAGCATAATATTTCCATTCAAACTGTTGAGCTTTAAGCAGTAATTGCTGAACTCTCTCTTGGACAATAATCCTCCTCTATGCATCGCTTCCAAATTTACGGAACAGATCTACAAAACTTTTTCCTTCCTCATAATTATTGGAAAATTACAATGTTTTGGCACCTCTAGGAGCTGCATCTGGATGCAAATGAATTCTGAAGTTGGCAATACATAGTAATATCTGCTACCACCAGTCAGTCACACAGCTGGTGTTCATACAGGCCCCTGCCCCGCCAACAGAAACCGTTTGCATGTTACCTGAGACAAGTCTGCCATTTTCTTTTCTGCTTTTGCCCAAAGGACAAGAGCTTTCTAGAATTTCCCTTGGATTATTCATTATGGATTATTTAAAGGCAGTATTTCACTTGAACCCTATTCACTGAAATGAGTGAGTTTTAAACTGTTAGTTATATCAAACACCGAAAAGCACACTATGAATTTACATGTGTCAGTGTGAAATTTAAGCGCAGCAGGTGGTTCAAACCATCTGCTGCTCCATGGGAGAAAGATGTGGCAGTGTGCTTCCCTAACAATTTACAGCCTTGGAAACTGTATAGGGCCATTTCTACTCTGTCCTACAGGGTCACTGCAAGTCGGAATTGACTCATAGCAACAGGTTTTAGCCTGTTAAAAGTATAACCAGGATATACTTTTAAAATGAATGTTTTCTTAGAGTTGAACTGGAATTATCAAAAGTGTGCTGTGTAGTCACAGCTGACCAATATTCAAAAGCCATATTTCTTCATCTCTTACTCTGAAACTAATATCTTTGAGGCCTGGAAAGAAAGAGCTTTCTTCTACCCAGCAAGCCAAAAGAAAATGCCATTGGTGGCAGGCCAACTGGGAAAGCTTTCTAAGGCAGGATTCCCCACTGCAGAGCCTCTGAAGAGGAGGAGGATTTCAGGATGGAACATCCTCAGGGATGTTACTCATAGGCAGCACAGCCCTGAAGCAGAATGAACATGACTGTACTTTTGACAGGCCAAATACACAGCTGGCTTTTGACAAAAAATGGGACATGCAGGAGGAAACCCATTGCCATCAAGTTGATTCCGACTCATAGTGATCCTATAGTGCAAAATAGAACTGCCCCTTAGGATTTCCAAGGCTTTAAATCCTAATGGAGGCAGACTGCCTCAACTTTCTTCCATGGAGCAGCTAGTGGGTTCAAACCACTGACCTTCTGGTTACAGCCCAACTCTTTAACCACAGTGCCACCAGAGCTCCTATAAGCAGAAGGGGGGACTTCAAGTGCAGAAGGCAGAGCACACCCATCCATCTAATCCAAGGGTTAACAACGGCCATGGACCCTTTGGGCATGCAAGAATGGACTCCAGGGGACCAGTGAACTCCTTAGCTCTTATCATGTCCCCAGAAGAGTTTAAAAACCACTAACAAATTTAAGCTATGATGTTTTTTTAAATTATGTAGGGTTTTGCTTGAAAAAGTAGAATCGATGACTTTTCCTCTTCCTTAGTATTTATTGTAAAGAAATTTTCCTGAATGAGTAATTCAACTCAACTAACAAAAACTGAAAATCTGTTGTATGTAAGAGTTAAAGCTAAGAGGGGAGAGGAATTTAAAGATTTGTAAACAGTTCCTGCTCTTGAAGACTTTCTAGTCTAGTGGATCCTTAAATAGATAAATAGCATGCATGACAAAGTAAGAAATATAAAGAGATCCAAACAAAGTATATGGGTTAGGAACAAAAATTCAAACCTGGGTTTTAGAAAAGGAAGGATAGCTGAGAAGAAAGCTTTCCCCAAGGAACCAGCAGGTCACTGAGTCAGAATTGAATGATGGTAGTGGGAATCCTTGTTGTTTTTTGTTTTGTTTTGTTTTTGTTTTTGTTTTTGGTTGAAGTTTATATGCTATTTCTGTGGGGACATGTTAGTAGGGAGATTACCATTAGCATTTTTCCATTGTTTTTTACTCTTTCAAATGATGATTCAGCCCTGTACCTACTGTGCCTAATATAAAGCAAGAAAGAAAAACAAACTTGTCATTTCTGAATCATAGTAACCCTATAGGACAGAGTAAAACTGCCCCATAGAGTTTCCAAGGCTGTAATGTTTACAGAAGTAGGCTGCCACATCTTTCTTCTATGGAGCAGCTGCTGCAGCCAGGAGAAAGCTCTGCTCTTAAAGGCTCATGTTATTACCTTGTATTCACCCATATTAATCCAGGATAATCTCCTTTTCTTAAAGTCACTGATTAGAAACCTCAATTACATCTGCAAAGCCCCCTTCGCTGTGTAACATAACATGTTTACGAGCATGAAAACAGGAGGTGGATGTCATGGGAGCCAAAATTCTGTCTGCCCCAAGTAATTATCAGGAAAGCACCTTCCTTGAAAGTCATGCAGTTAGTTCTGAGTAAAGGAAGTACACACCTTTGGAGCCAGACAGTGTGTCCAAATCCTACATTTTACTAATTACGCAATTTTGAGTGAGCTATGTAACCTGTCTGCCTTGGACTCTTCATCGATAGAGTTGCTGAGATAATTCAATGAGTTAATACATCTAAAATGCATAAAAAAATAACAGTGCTTCAAGAGGGGGTGTTGTAGAATGCCTTGGTAAATGTCATTACTAAGCCTGGAAACATGGCTAACTGAAGCAAAAGAACAGAATTAAGAGGCATCATAGAAGTTACTATTGTTGTTGTTGTTATGTGCCATCGAATCAGACCTGACTCATAACGACCCCTGCTTGGGTTTCAGAGGCAGTATCACTACAGAAGTAGATTGCCCAACCTTTCTTCCGAGGAGTGGCTGGTGGGTTTGAACTGCCAGCCTTCTGGTTAGCAGTCAAGTGCCTTAGGCACTATGCTACCAGAGCTATTAGAGGTGACAAATTTGTTTATTCAGGCTGTTGATCAAATGAAGTCCTACAGGATCTGTATTATAGTTTCTTATCACTGCTGTAACAAAGCACCACAAACTTAGTATTTTAAATCAACACAAATTTATTATCTACAGTTCTGGAGGTTAGAAGTACAAAATAGGTCCGCTGGGCTAAACTGTCAAAGTGTCAGCAAGGCTGTGTTCCTTCTGGAGGGTCCAGGGGAGAATTTATTTCCTTTCCTCTTCTAGATTATACAGACTACTTGTGTTCCTTGGGAGCTCTGGTACCATGGTGCCTAAGGCACTTTGACTGCTAACCAGAAGGCTGGCAGTTCAAACCCACCAACCACTCCTCAGAAGGAAGGTTGGGCAATCTACTTCCGTAGTGATACTGCCTTGGAAACCTAAGGAGGGGTCGCTATGAGTCAGGTCCAACTTGACGGCACATAACAACAACAACCACCACCCTTGCATTCCTTGGCCTGCAGCCCCTTCCATCTTCAAAGCCAGCAATCATACCACTCTGATCTCTGCTTCTGTGGTCAGAGTTCCATGGATACTCTTGCCTCCATCTTTCATTTATGAGGATCCTTGTGATTACATTAGGAGCTCTGGCGGTGCAGTGGTTAAAGCATTCAGCTGCTAAACAAAAGGTTGGCAGTTAACCCACCAGGAGTTCTGCAGAAGAAAGATGAAATAGTCTGCTTCCATGAAGATTTATAGCCTTGGAAATCCTGTGGAGTTCTACTCTGTCCTATAGAGTTGCTAAAAGTGGGATCCACTCGATATCAGTGGGTTTTTTGTTTGGTGATTACATTGAGCTCACCCAGATGATCCAGAATAGTCTCCCTATCTCACGATCCTTCTTGTAATCACATCTCTAAGGCTCCTTTTCCAAGTCAGGAAATATACATAGGTCCTGGGGATTAGGACATTGAACGTCACTGTGAGGGGGCATCATCCTGACTACCACAGTGTCTACTACCTAATTGTTGTTGTTGTTAGATGCCATCAACTTGTTTCCAACTCATACCAAACCAAACCAAACTCACTGCCATTGAGTCAGATCTGACTCAGAAGCAACCCTATATATGCTAACCTAAACACTGCCAGTCCTGTGCCAGCCTCACAATCTCTGCTATGCTTAAACCCATTGTTGCAGCCACAGCCAACTCATCTTGTTGAGGGGGTTCTCCTTTTTCACTGATCTTCTACTTTACCAAGCAGGAAATCCTTCTCCCAGGCCTGGTCCCTTCTGGCAACATAACCAAAGTGCGTGAGACAAAGTCCAGCCACTCTTGCTTCTAAGGAGCATTATGGCTGTACTTCTTCCAGGACAGATTTGTTCATTTTTCTGACAGTCAGTATTTAATATTTCATTATTCTTTGCCAACACCACAATTCAAAGGGATCAGCTCTTCTTTGGTTTCCTTATTCACTGTGCAGATTTGACATGCATGTGAAAATACTATATATAGCTTGGGTCAGGCACACCTCACTCTTCAAAGTGATATCTGTGCTCTTTAACACTTTGAAGAGGTCTTGCCCAATACAACACGTCTGATTTCTTGACTGCTTTTTCCATGGGTGTTGATTGTGGGTCCAAGTAAAATGAAATCCCTGAAAACTACCTAACATAGGATATATATTTCAAAGCTAACACCATTGTTTAAGCTTGATATAAAAGGTATGTGAATGAAATCACTGTATATATCCAGTGGTTTTCAGAGATGTTTGTTTTGTAGAGATTGCATGAAAAGGCCATCAATTTCTGTGTCTGTTAGACTAAAACAAAAGAATACTATTTCAAACTAATTTGGCACCATCTCCATTCAAATCACTATTTGAAATCAGAACACTTTTAGAATTTATATTCATTTATATACTATATATTTATATATAAATATATATTTTTATATACTATATATAGTATATAGTATATAGTATATTTTATATATACTATATATAAAATATAATTTATATTTTATATTATATATATACATATATATATTTATATAATGTATATTAAGGAGCTCTGGTGACATATTGCCTAAGGCATTTGACTACTTATCAGAAGGTCAGTAGTTCAAATGCATCAGCCACTCCATGGAAGAAAGAATGGGCAATTCATTCACTATTATGTATCATTTATTTTTGACTTGCAATTAAATTTTTAGTTTGTGTTAACTATTGTTACCTGCTCTAGTTTCTATTCCCATGGAAAAAACATATATAACCTCAATGCATGGAAAAATACAAGAATCCAATAACTTCACCCTTCACTTTTCTTTTTACAATTAAAGTTCTGACTCTTGGTGTCATCTCAAAATAGTGTTCCTTTCTTGTAAGAAGCTATATCCCCAATGTTATCATCTGAAAATTTATTTAGTGAGGTATTTAGAACAGAGGGATCTGAACTCTGAACAATGTTGCATTTATTAGATCTAGATTCCTCTTTGCCTATGAGTTATGTATTTCCTGCTTTTATTTTATTTAAAATTTATATTATTCACTTAATTTTACAATAAAATGCCAACTCTTTATATTACTTTATATTACTTGAAATTCTCTTCCAGTATTCATAAATGTAAATACATTTGTAACGAAAGTGTTATAAATTTTTTCACCTTATTTTTGGTATATAATTCTATTTTTAACTGAACAAACATTTGTGTGCAACAACTATCTGTTAAAACCTTGGAATACAATGTTCAAAAAACACCGGCCCTCAACATACTCTTACTCAAATTAGTTGGGGGTGGGCTGAGGGGTAAAGGGGGGTGGACAATGAGAATAAAGGAAAGGAAAATGCAAGTTTAAAAGATAGAATTGCCTGGAGTTGAAGACTGAATGAAATTTAAGGAAACAGAAGAGTAGAAATTATTAATTTATGGTTTGAAAAACTGGGTGCTCATTGGTACTTCCAACTGAGTTAGATACTGTGGGATAAAGAATACATTCAGATGGAGAAGATAGTTTCATTATGAACATTGAACTTTAGTGTATCTAGTTGAAGACATCTATAGGTAGGCATTGATTTATTCAAATGATATTTGGGAGGTTATTACAATAATCGGGAGCTCTGGTAGCATAGTGGCTAAGACACTTGCCTGCTAACCAGAAGGCTGGAGGTTCAAACCCACCAGCCACTCCTCGGAAGGAAGGTTGGGCAATCCTACTTCCGTAGTGATAACTGCCTCGGAAACCCAAGGAGGGGTTGCTATGAGTCGGGGCCGACTCGACGGCACATAACAACAACAACAATTACAATAATCCACAGAAGAGCTCATTGTGGTTCAGACAAAGGTGGAAGCCATAAAGATGGAGAGAAGTAAAGAGATTTTTCTACCATATTTTAAAAGCATCAAGTTGATCAAGAGTTGGATGGGATGAGTATGGAAGAGGAAGTAATGAAGACAGCTAAATTTATAATTACGGAGTTTAGAAGATGTCAGAACTGGAGGATGGTATTTGGGAGCTCTCTTAGTCAGAGTTCTCTAGAAAGAGAGTTTTATTTCAAGGAATTGGATTCTACGATTGTGGGGACTGGCAAGTCCATTATCTGTTATGTCAGGAGACAGAAAGAGGAAGAATGCAGAGTCAAGAGTCCAGTGAGAGTTCTGGCAAAATTTATAGTCTGGAAGCAGAACACACTCTTTTCAATTGCTTGGTTGATCACATTACTTTAGATTATGTTGAGGAAGGGAATCACACTACATTGCAGTAGATCTAAGATAATTACATTACATTATGGAAGGTAGGCTATTCTATCTAAGGCCAACAGATTTATCACATGTAACTAACTACTCCATAACAGCAACTAGACTAGTGTTTGGTCAAACCACTAGGAACATAGCCTAGCCAAGTTGACCCAAGAAATTAACCATCACAGGAGTTATCATATAGGTGTTAAAAAAAAAGTTTGAGAATGAATGAGATCATTCATTCATCCTAAAATTAGAAGAAGAGGCAGCACAGGCCAGTTTCCTAGGCCGCTCAGACATGTAAGCACAGACAGACACCAAAGGACACCTATAATAAGGTTCATAAAGATTAAGACAGGAGGAAATAAAGCATGGTGGCATGGAAGCAAAGGGAGAAGAGGATTTCAAGAAATGGAGAAAGTTCAATAAGATCAAATACCAAAATAGTGGTCCAATCAGACAGGGAAAGAAAAGACTATCAATGAATGTGACAATTAGGAAGTAAGTCACTATTGGATTTGCCAGTTGTTTCCCTGAAGTAATGGCGTAAAAATCATTTTGTATACAATGTACTTATGCATATGTTTATCATTTCATTAAATGCTTACCATTTTTAATAGTACTCTATCATTTCAATGAAAATATGTATGTTGTTGTTGTTGTTATGTGCCATTGAGTCAGCCCCAACTCATAGCGACCCCTCCTTGGGTTGCCAAGGCAGTATCACTAGGGAAGTAGATAGCTATTAAAATATGCTAAGGAATCATAATTAGAATATTCATTTCTCAATTATTTGTCATTTAATTTTGTTTACAACTTTTCATCATTATAAATAATGGCATAAATGTCTTTTTCAATAAAACTTAAAACTCTTTCTGATTATTATTTCCAAAAGTTATGAGCTATCTTTCAAATTAAAGAATTATAAGTAAATGTCAGTAATTTAAAATAATTTAAAGGTTCTAATTTTAAATAATTATTCTGCAGACACTTTTTTTTGTTCTATTGTTTCCAGTTGAAGACAGTCATAAATGTGCAAGCTGTTATCTGACCAAGAGTTCACACTTATAAAGCAATCATTTTATCATCCTATATCCTGCAGCTCTCTATAAATATAAACCAAAAACCAAACTTAAAGCCATTGAGTTAATTCTGACTCATAGTGATCCTTACTGGGTTTCCAAGACTGTCCGTCTTTACGGAAGTACACGGCTCACCTTTCTTCCGCAGAGCAGCTGATGGGCTCAAATCACCAACCATTTGGTTAACAGCCAAATGCCTTAACCACTATACCACCAGAGCTCCTTTCTGTAAATATAGCACTATAGACTCTAAGGCTCGTCTGTATATGAATCAGTATCCTTTCTGTAAAGTGTAAACAATTTAACAGCTATTAGTTACACATTTCTTCACTTTCAGCTGTCTAAAGTAATTTCCTACCTATTAGCTATTTTTGTTGACCTCCCTGAACTTTAGCTCCTCAATCTGTTTTATTTTAGCAATCACAATTCTCTCATCTAATTAGCAGAAGAATTGGGCCATTGCCTCAGTGGCCTGTGTCCAACTTTATTTTGACTAGCAATTTTCTAATAATGTCTCTCTCTCACTCTGCCACCCCTGCGCCTATAATAGTAGTTTCTGTTCCATTGTGTTCATTCTCTTTACCCAGTTTCATTTGCCCCCATTCTAGTTTTCATGTTTCTTTTTCTTTTCCTCCTATTTGCTTAGTAACCTATCCAAACCATTTACTTTTACTAATGCCTCAATTAGCATCTAATTATTAATTCAGACTAAATTCTTGACAGTAGACTAACTGAGCCAGTTGGTATGCAAAAGACCATATTTTTGTACATATTGCCAAATGACCTCTGGAAAGGTTTTCTGGATTTTTACTCCAGTAGCAGTTTCCATTCTTAGCATTCTTTTTAGAAGATTCTTCTTTATTCTGAATCCAAATCTATCTCCCTTTAATGTGGATGTCAAAAACAAAACCAAACCCCCTGCCAGCGAGGCAATTCTGACTCATAGTAACCCCCACTTCATTCCCAAGACTGTAAATCTTTACAGAAGCAGATGGTAGATTTGAACCGCTGACCTGGTTAGCAGCCAAATGCCTGAACCACTGTGTCACCAGAGCTCCTTTTAATGTGAATGTAGAACTATGCAAAATAAATCTCATTTCTTTCCCACACAGTAATTCTTAAGGTGTTTAAAGAAGACCATTATTTGCCCCCTAAGTCTTCACTGTTCCATCTCCAACAGACTTCTGCAATTTTTTAAGAACAGGATTTTAAGCACTTTTAGCATCCCAGCTGACAAATTGTATCTTGTCCAAGAAAGTGTTTCTCTTAGCTTATGATATCATTACATGAACAATATTTCGATTGGGTTGACTTCACAGAGTTCAGTGAAAATCATTAGATATGAGCACCCTGTTTCTATCAATGTGCTAGCTTGTCTGGCAGCCATATCAACCTGACTTGCGCTTGAGTAAAATTTCTGGAACCATCTTTTTCATGTGAAATCATGTTGACATTTTTCTCCCATCCTCTGCTTGTGCACTTGGATTGTTTCACCTAATGTGTTAAACTGCATTTATCTTGATTAAATGTTATCATGTAGTTATAAGTACATCTTTCTAGTCCAGGGTTACTGCTTAGTGCTGTGCACATTGTACATGACCCAGCTGTAGGGTGCACCATTTATATTAGTAGTTATCTTAGGTTATTTATTTATTATTATGATTTTCCAGTAAATGACAGTAGAATCTTAAGTAACAGCCACTTTATTTCTAATGCACCTAGGAGTGCCATTTAAATGGCAAAAACAATGACTTCTCTATCAGAATATTTGAGCCTACCAAACCTGAAATGTGATATCTTAAATATTTTTTCCAAAATGTGTTATATTTTAAATCTTATAATTGCATCTAATATATCATCAAAGTTGATGATTTGAAAAAATATATATTCAAGATAAGGTCAAAAAGATAGGCTTGTGTATAGCACTGTCTTAATTACCTAGTACTACTGTAACAGAAATACCACAAGTGAATGGCTTTACCAAATAGAAATTGATTCTCTCACAGTTTAGGAGGTTAGAAGTGCCAATTTAGGGTGCTAGCTAGGGACTGGTTTTCTCTGTCTGATGGCTTACAGCTTTGGAGGAAGGTCCTTATCTCTTTTCATCATCTTTGAACCTGGCATTCTTTGGAGATTAGCATGTGTCTCAGTATCTATCTTCTCCTGGTCTAGGAGGTTCCCAGTGCAGGGACCCTGAGTCCAAGGAATGTCCTCCACTCCCAGCTCTCCTTTCTTGTTGGTAGTAGGTCCCTCTCATCTCCAATCACTTGTTTAGTCCCTTTTGTATCTCAAAAGAGATTGGCTCAAGATGCAACTTAATCCTGTAGATTACATCTTGCCTTATTAATGTAACTGCCTCTGAGCCTACCTCATTAACATCATGGAGGTGAGGATTTATAACACAAAGGATAATTTCATTGGATCACAAAATGGAAAATAATTACATAACACAGAATCATGGTCCAAATAAATTGACACATATTTTGATGGGGCACAATTCAATCCATAATAACCATTAATGACCATCCTATAATTTGTCATGCATCATTTATAATCTATCTAGGAAAGTTATGTAACCAGTTTTGAATTGCCTATCCATTTATTTTCTTTAAAAGTGTAACATGTTATTAGAGGTATTATTGAAGGGGAGTTCATAAAGTTAATATATGTTTATTGGGGAAATTTTATTAAATAGACAAGAATATAATGAAGGAAATAAAAATCACCTTGAGATAATCACTGTTAACATTTTTTTTGTATTGTTGTTATTCTTAGAAAAGACTGATAATATTGATAAACCTCTCCCTACACTCACCAAAGAGCGAAAAAAGAAAGCACTAGGTAAACACTACAGGGAATAAAAAAAAGGCAATTGATAAATAGACAGAAGATATTCAATCTGTCATTCAAAAAGAGCATAAACAGACTTCAAAGCAATACATTGAAAACTTAAAGTGGCCAGTGTCCTAAGAAAATAAGTTACTCAAAATTCAACTAAAAAATGGAAAACTATGAAGGTTGGGCATTCCTACTTCCATAGTGATACTGCCTCGGAAACCCAAGGAGGGGTCGCTATGAGTCGGGGCCGACTCGATGGCAAATAACAACAACAACAATACCTAGATCTATAACAATTTAAGAAAATTGATATATTAATTTAAAATTTACTCAGGGGGGAAAAAAAAACAGGCCAAGGTAATTTTTCTTTTCTTTTTATTGTGATTTGGGTGTAATTTTACAAAGCAAATTTGTTTTACAACGAGCAGTTCATCTACATTCTGTTTCATAATGCTCGTTACAATCCCCACAATGTAAAAGCTCTGCTCCCACCTCCTCTCTGTGGTTACCTTTCCCCATATTCTTCTTACCTGTGTGTTCCTGCCTGCCTAGCTTTCTCCCTGTGCAAATGCAGCCCTCCTGATCTCCCATGGTTGATTGTTCTAAGGAGTTCATCTCCCTGGTATAATTGTTCAGCTCATAGGCCTATTGTTTGGCTTAGAGTTGAGCCACAAGAGTGAGGCCAATTCCAGGCCTGAAGGGTGCATTGGGACCATTGTCCAGGGGATTTCACCTGTCTCTAAGGCCATGATAATTTTAAATAACTTGTAAGGAAAAGGTAGCTCCTGTGATAAAAAAATTTGTCTAGAGAAATACAAATGGCAGCAAGCACATTAGGAGCCCTGGTGGTGCAGTGGTTAAAGCATTTGACTGCTAATAAAAAGGTCAACAGTTTTATCCCACCAGCTGCTTGTGGGAGAAAGACGAGGCAGTATGCTTCCTTAAAGATTTACAGACTTGGAAACCTAATGGAGGCAGTTCTTCTCTGTTGTGAAGGGCCACTATGAGTCAGAATTGAATCCATAGCAGTGGGTTTGGTTTTGGGTTTGAACAAGCACATTAAAGGATGCTCAATGTTATTAATCAGTTGGAGAGATTCAAATCAAAGCCATAATGAGATATCAGTTCACATTCACTAGGCTATGATTTAGAAAAAAAAAAGGGAAACAACAGATGTTGGTAAGGATTTAGAGAAATTGAAACAGCCACTGCTGGTAGGACTGCAAAATGGTACAGTCACTTTGGAAAACAGTTTCGTGATTCCTCAAAAAGTTAAACATAGAATTACTATGTTTAGTATGATTATGAATAGTATGATTCAACAAGTACACTCTAAGGTGTATACCCAAAAGAATTGAAAGCAGGAACACAGATACTTGTACACTGATGTTCACTCCAGCACTATTCATAATAGCCAAAAGGTGGAAACAGCCTACATGCTCATCAACAGATGAATGATAAACAAAATGTGATACATACATACAATGGAATATTACTCAGCCATTAAGAGAATAGAATTCCTGATACATGTTACAGCAGGGATAAACCTTGAGAACTTTACGCAGAGTGAAGTCAGTCTCAGAAAGATAGTATGGGATCTCCCTTAATTACCCTAATAGCCACCTTAATTGGTGTAAGTGCTTCAGTAATTATTTTTTAATTCACACTGAAATTTCGAATTATGCTTTTTTTATCTTTTTTTGTGTGACAGTCTTTTTTTCTGGTAAGTTTTCCTTATTTATGAGGAATGTGTGGCTATTCTTTTTCATATCTGCATGTCTGTTCCTTTCATGTTACATATGTTTAGATGAGTTTGATTTTCCTAGGGAATCAGAAAAGGTTTCTGTGGAGAGAACGGTGGGCAGTAGCTTTCCAAGTATTTATAAATCAAGGGCTTCCTTTGCTGATCCTGCAGTGATCAATGCTTCCTTTATAACATAATATGTGGTCTCTGTAGCCACATAGCCTCTGATTTTCTGATCTTCCCCAATTTCTTCATGGAGCACCTCATAGGCTGCCTGTCACATTGGGAAAGCAGGGATACAGGCACTTTTGTTGTTAGGTGCCATAGAGTTGGCTCCGACTCATAGTGACCCCATATACAACGGACCAAAACACTCCCCAGTCCTATGTCTCCTCATCATCCTTGCTGGAGCTCATCATTGCAGCCACTGTGTCAGTCTATCTTATTGCAGGTCTCCCCTTTATTCACTGACCCTTGACTTTACCAACCATGATATCCTTCTCCAGGGAATTGTCCCTTTTGACATGACCAAAGCAGGTGAGATAAAGCCTGGCCATTCTCACTTCCAAGGAGCATCTGGCTGCATGTATTCCAGGCACTTTGAGAAACAGAATTTTTCTAGCCTTTAATGAGATTAGTCAAGTCTCTCTCCACTGCCCTGATCCATTTGTGTTTTCCACAGCATCCTCCTCTTGTCAGAGGCCCTCTCTCTTGGGGAATTAATAATTGAGAGAGATTTCTGGCTCTGCTGTATCCACTACCCCTTCATATTTGCCATTCACCTACCACATTATGGCAACTTCTCTCTTCAGCTTCTGGCATGACTCTGACTTCAGAGTTTGTGGATTTTCTATTGTTTTTCCTGAAAATGTAATTGATAGGTACTTCTTTTCATTTTGCTATGTTATTGTTTTTGCTGTTCAAAATGAACTCCAAGAGAAGTGAGAAAATTGTTTTTCTGCCAAAACCAGAAGTCCTGCTAACATTTAAAAATATTTCCCTCCTGGTTCTATCTATGAAGATACTTTTTCATAAGAAAGTTCAGTGTATATGTTTAACTATCAACCAAGTTAATCTTCAAAAATAATAAAATATAGACTGCTTAGCATACCACTTCCTAGTAAGCCCAGAGTACTTTTCTTAGTGCTCAGATTCCTTCTACTTAATAGCCTATTCTAGGATGGTCCTGAGTTGTAAAGCCAAGCCCAGGAAGCTGTTATATACAGAACATACCTCCTGAAAGATTCAAAAGATTTGTCCATCTTTTGCCACCACCACTTCTTATAATAATCTTTCAGATTACCCACCATGATTTTGGCATCCTACCTGTAAGCTCTTGAGTTCATAATGATATAATTTGCCAAGACACAAAACTCTAAAATTAATATCTGTTTTTGATATTTTTTGTGTGACAGATTTAATCTCTTCTGTATACGTTTCTAACTCCCTTTTTTCATTTCCTGTAGTGTTTATATAGTGCTTTGGTTGCATAGTGGTGAAGGTATTTGGCTGCTAACCAAAAGGTTGGTAGCACAAACTCACTAGCAGCTCTGCAGAAGAAAGATGAGGCAGTCTGCTTCCATAAAGATTTATAGATTTATAGATTGCCCAACCTTCCTTCTGAGGTGTGGCTGGTGGGTTTGAACCGCCAGCCTTCTGCTTAGCAGTCAAGTGCCTTAGGCACTATGCTACCAAAGCTCCCCTGGTATTGCTTAGCACCATCCTAAACAGCTGTCACTTAAGGTCAGACTACTAGGTGCCTGAGCCCAAAATGTTTTTTCCCTGCCTTCTCTCATGCTTGCCTTATTAAAAGATTGACCAACGGGGAGGCAAGTCCTCTCCACAGAGTTTTACTATGAAACATGGGTGAAACAAGTCTCTTTAATGATGCCAAGAGAATGGTGACCCAAACACCTTCTAAACCTTGTGCTCATAAGTACAAACCCATCCCAAGTGGTCATTTTGCTCAGTACCTACAAAGGAGTATAGAAGACTGCAATAGCTCATTGACTTAAGAAGTTCAGGGGCGCATCCTCTAGGAAGCGAGGGTTGGGATTATGTTTGAAGGAAGAGTAAGAGTAAATTAGACAAAAAAACCAAGGGAATACTATCTCAAGTAGAGGGGTGAGCATGTGCAAAGACAGAAAGAAACAAAACGGTTCAAAATGAAAAGGATGGTGTGGCTGGATCACCAAGATGAGGTGGGAAGAATATTCAGGACAGTATAATCAAGAACCTTAGAACTCATGTTGGAAACTCGAGTCTTTATATCTATATTTGTGTGTGCTGGAGGGTAGGAGTGAGGGAAACAGATATCCACTTTGCCTGCTGAAAATTTACATTGTTTTCAGTGAGTTAGAAGGAAAGAAAAATAGAAGAAGGAAAACCAATTAGAAGACAAGTATTCTCAGTGAAAGAAAATGGTGATTGGGATTGGGACTAGGTTGGTGAGAAAGATACTGAGGCAAGTGGACAGTTTCCAGAGATTACAGATCTATAGATGGGAGGGAGAATGTCCCAAATGGTATCTAGATTTCTGATTTGCATAAAAGACTATCACTGAAGTAGAAAAGGAGCTCTGGTAGTGTAGTGCCTAAGGTGCTTGACTGCTAACCAGAAGACTGGCAGTTCAAACCCACCAGCCACTCCTCGGGATGAAGGTTGGGCAATCTACTTCCATAGTGATAACACCTCGGAAACCCAAGGAGGGGTCATTATGAGTCGAGTCTGACAGCACAGCACATAACAACAAAAACAATGAAATAGAGAACTCTGGAAAAAAAGTTAATGTGTTTATTGCTAGGGTAGGGGTGGAGGGCCTGGGGAGAAAAGTGGTTTGATTTTGAAGGTGTACAAAGCGTCTTTGGATTATCTAAGTGAAGTTGTCAAATACCAAGTTGGGTATGTGAGTGTGAGGATCACATGGGAAATCTAGAATGAAAAATACAAATTTGTTAGTCATCTATGTATGATGAGAGGTTTCCCTGGGATTCGAATTCCCTCCACCATTCTCTCCATCACTTTCTTGACAGGGAAGATACAAGTTTGAGAGCTGGACTTTTGTCTTCCTCCTCCTTTCCCTCCCTCCTCCTTCTCCTCCTTCATGATCATCTGTTCACATTATACCATCTGCACCAAGCTTTGGGATTTTCCTTTCTTTCTTCCTTTTTTTAAAATTTGCACCAAGTTGTATCTTTTAAAAGGACTTTTTCGTTGTCTGGCTTTTTTTGTTGTCATTTTACTTAACAAACTGCATTTTATTCTGGGCTTTAGCTCTTGGTGGTCATCACTCTGCCTGTATTCTTCCTTGATTTTGAACCTATATTGCATGTTTGGAACAAATTCCTTTAATTGGAACACGTCAAACTCTTCTTTGTGCAATTCTCATTGTTTCTTTAAAAATTTTCTGTTTTTATTCTCATCTGGATTAATTGATATTATATTATCAGAATGAAGTTTTGTGATCCTACCATACTTCTTGAATCATCTTACTTTATACAGTATCTAACCAAAAGCAAGTCTCTTCTTATCCTCTTTCTCTTCCCCTTTCTTTTTGTTCCTTCCTCTTCCTTCACTTCTTCCTCCTCTTCTTCTTCCTCTTGCTCTTGCTCCCTCTGACTTTGGGTTATTTTTCGTATGAAAAGTAGACATGATGAAACATCAATACAAATGCTTCTTCAGGTAGATCTACAGCCCACCACTCCTTAAGAGTTAGGCTGTCCTTACTCTTCTTCTACTTCTTTTTAAATCTGCCTTTTGCATGTTTATGTGAAATAAGACAATGCTTCTGCCACAAATTAATAATTTTATTAACACATTTATTGAAATACAGTTCACAAACCATAAAATTCACCCATTTTAAGTGTATAATTCAGTGGTTTAGTAAATGTACAGGGTTTTTCAACCATTAACAAAATTTGAGTAAAACATTTTCATAGCTCCAAAAAGAAACCCTGTATCCATTAGCAGCCGTTCCCCAGTCATACCTGCCCCAGCTCTGGGCAACCACTAATCTATTTCCATCTCTATAAATTTGCCCATTTTGGACGTTTCATAAGTGGAGTCATATAAAATGTGGCCTTTTGTTTCTAGTTTTTTCAATTAGCACAATGTTTTCAATGTTCATCCATGTTATAACATGTAATACTTCATTTCTTTTTAATGTCAAATGATACTCCATTGTATGGATATACCACACTTTGTTTATCCATTCTTCAGTTGATGGACACTTGAGTTGTTTCCACATTTAGCTATTATGTATAAGACTGCTATGAATGTTCCTGTACAAGTTTTTCTGTGGCCGTTTGTTCCATTTCTCTTGAGTATAAATATGCCTGTGAGTGGATTTTCTGGGCCATGTGGTAATTCTATGTTTAACATCTTGAGGCAAATTAATAATTTAATTATGCTTTTTTTGTCATCAATTCTCATTAGAGGCAGCCCCACCCTCATCAACCAGGAGAGGGGAATTTGGGGTTTGGATTTTACATAGTCACAGAAACTGGAAATGTTTGAAAAGTTTTGCTATACAATAACATGAGGGAGTTCTGTAGCATAGTGCCTAAAGCACTTGACTGCTAACCAGAAGGCTAGTGGTTTAAACGCACCAGCCACTCCCCAGAACGAAAGTTGGGCAATCTACTTCCATAGTGATACTGCCTCGGAAACTGAAGGAGGGGTCGCTATGAGTCAGGTTCGACTCAACGGCACATAACAACAACAACAACATATACTGCTAACATTGGACAGATTTGCTGTAGACAAAATTGCAGTGGACAAGAACAAGAACAAGGCTGGTCTTGCTCTTGTGGTTGTAACTTTCACTTGATAAGGGTGGGTTTTAGTAACTGGTACAAGCTCAAATTCCAGGAAGTATAGCCTATAGGAGAGCATGCCACAACAGTTCCTTTGCCTTATCTGGAAAGAAAACACATATTAACTAAACAAGACTTTCTGTAATGTTTGTCTATGAAAGCCAACTCTTTTTAAAATAAAAAACACTTGCCCAAAGTTTCCTAAAACTTGTTTAGTTCTTTTCAAGGAACTTAATAAATTATTAATATGACTTTTTTCCCTAAAGGATAATTTTACATCCAGAGGAAAAATATCTATTGCTATTTTACTCCCAATTGTATCCAATTTGTATATCTATGCACATTAATTTTCAAAATTGTAAAAATGCAACCATCTTTCCATCACTACTCAGACAATCAGACATGCTTTCTTTAGCAAATCACAGGGATCACTCTCCCATGTGGATTTTTCCTTGGCAGAATATACATTATCCCCTACATGTGCTACAAAGTGTATCAATAGTCTAAGAATCCACCAAGATAAAGAAAGATAGCAATGTAATTTTGCAGAAGCAGTTAGCACACAGTACACTATAACAGTGCAACTGCTATGGCAAATTGCACAGGCAAAGAAATCTGAAGTATTCACTGTATGTTGTTCTTCAGTTATATGACTTTAAAAAAAAAATCATTAAGTAGCCTCATATGAATGAAAATGTGAAGTTGCAAGTCTAGAGTTGTGAGTGATGCCCAACCACTCCTCCCAGTCCTTGTGTTTACTGCCTTACTCACCCACTTTGCTTCGGCAAATCGTAGAGAGAAGCTAAATGCTCTCAGCTGCACTATACCAAATCAAAACTGAGATGAATAATGAACTTAATTTTCCATAAAGACATTCTGTTTGGCATTTCAGCTAATAAGGTAAGCTAATAGAAGTTCTGGGCTACAGAAGGAAAAATAATAATAATCTCTTTGTGTTTGTTTCTGTGCTAACCCATAATTTTTCTTTTAACATGGTGGAGTTTCATTATGTCTGAATTTGCGATGAACAATTTTAAAAAGAGTATCCCCAGTGTACCTTTTCCTTTGCTTGGATAGCTTAAAATACTAGAAGGGCTAAGGAAGAAATCGAGCTTTTTAGTAAGAATGATATCTGTATAGTAATGTTTTTATCTTTTTATAGTGGCAAGTGAATTTAGTAAAAGCAGAATATTTAGATGCAGAAAAAACAGACAAAATTATTTGAACAATGATTATTGAATATATTTAGCATGATATACTATAAATTGATGTTGAATTTTCTCTAAGGAAAGCAGAATACATATATTGGTCTCTGGATCATTTCATTTCTAAGTACATGTTATTCTAGAAAGTAATAATTTTTCAACTTCAAAAATTATCCCACGGCTCCGATTTAGGTGGGTTTTATCTTGTAAAATTGTATTTTAAAAATAGTAGCAAACTGGTAATGTGAATTTTCATTATTACTTTCTTGATTTACCCTTGCTGCAGTGATTTCAGTTCATGTGAAAAATGTCCACTAAAGTTCATAGACTTAAAAACTATCAAACCTCTCTTAAGCTACTCATTGCTACTTTGGCTGCTTATCACAAAAACAAGGAGTGATGAAACAGTTATTAAGCTGGCTATGCTTTTTGTGGGAGCTCTGGTAGCATAGTGGCTAAAGCACTTGACTGCTA
>NW_006921615.1:3710208-3728886 GCF_000298275.1 Orycteropus afer afer
GGAAACCCAAGGAGGGGTCGCTATGAGTCGGGGCCGACTCGACGGCACATAACAACAACAACAACGCTTTTTGTGATACTGCTTTCTAGTGCTTAACACAGAGTACTTTGATCAGATCATAGCACAAATCCCTGAATCAGCAAAGTCTTAGCAAGATGGGGAAGAAATAACAATCTTTCCTATAAGAATGACAAAAATGAAAACTATAATTGAGATTTATGTTTGCAGGCCTTCTGGACTCACTCCCATGTCACCTGAAAATCAGAGACCCTATTCTCTCAAAGTAGGTGACCTCAAAAGATATTCAGAATGTCTGTTCAAAAAGAGCCAATGTATATGAGAAATTTCAGAGGAAAATTTTCTCCTATTCCTATTCTCTTTTTATGCAGAGGAAATAAGCTGTATGTACCAGATATTTTTGTTTCATTTAAATCCTTAAACTTCATAATCAGACTTCTATAGAAAAACAAAGAACTTTTGTTTACCCCCTTTTAGATTGTTCATAATGTCTGTTTTCTTGAGAGGTATAAACAATATGCTAACTGAACACCAGTATTTAGCTACCCCTAATGATTTAGTTTCTCCTAAACTATTTCCAATGGTCCACCTATAAGTCTTAGGCCTTTCTTGAAACGCCACTAATTTAGCATACCTATGAGAAGTAGGAGGATAGTGTTTTAGTCTATCACAGTTAATTTTTAAGAGCATCAAGACAAACATACGGCACTTATTCCTACTTCAAAATTTTTAAAATATGTTCAACTTCAAGGCTATTCTGTGTGTAGGACTCTATTAGAAACTCATGCCTGGTAAGTTGTTTTGGATTTGAAAGGTGTTCATTTTATTTTCCTCTTTTCTCTCTTTTCCTTTCATACTTCATCACTCCAAAGCATCCTTGGCGGCCCCTTGCACTTCTTAGCTTCTTTAGTTCTGATATTTTCCCATTTCCGTTCTCTCCAATATCACTATTCCAGAACCTATGGATTGCATTGAGTTCCTTTTAAAGCTGCAGAAACTGATGAACTAGAAAACAAATGTTTGTAACCACCAAGGTGGTGACTTCTATTTCCTGCCATTTGTTCAATAAGATGACTTTTGGCTTTTTCTCCACTAGTAAAAGTGGTATTCCGTAGACATACCACCTCGGAAACCCAAGGTGGGGGGTCGCTGTGAGTCGGGATCGACTCGACAGCAGTGACTTTGGTTTTTTCGAACGGCACCTAAAACCAAATTGATGGTAAAAATGTGCAAGGCCGTTGGCCCAGCATTCTTTTCATTCCTTTTGTTTTAATTTTTGCAGTGGTCTACCCACTCATGCTTCAAGATGAGGTATGGAGTTAGTGCTTTCAGGCATGCTTAGTGATGCCAAATCAAGCCAGGCGTTACTTACAGAATCACTCACTAACATTCCATGTTAGTTAATTAACGGAGAAAATCCAGAGAAAGCAGCACTGCTTTCTCTACACACACATCAAAGACCACAGAGTCACCATCCACTGAGGCTAGTGGTGACAGAGACAGCAGTGTTGTCACAGATGGCCCGCCACCACAAGAAGTTCTTGGCACCATAGCAAGGAGTTTCTGAGCAGAAGGTAGCAAACAGATTTGTTCCTAAATGCATGCAAAGCCCATTCTTGTGGACAATCAGAATTAACTGGAGGAGGAGCAAAGATGAAACAGGACTGAACTGTCATTAGTCGTGTTTATTATTGTTAATGTGACCTCATTCATGCTCACAGGCTAGGGAACCCAAGGATATCTGGGTTATAAAAATAAAGGCATTACTCAAGACCTATGCTGTTCAAAACTGAATTCAGTATTTTCCCCACAAGTCTCCTTATCCTGTATTTCCTATCTCTGTAAATGGCATCACTATCTACTTTTTTTTTTTTTTCTTAGCCTCAAACCATGGGGGACAACCTTGATACCTCCCTCTCCCTCACTCTCATATCATGTCCCCAAAGTAAACTTATAAACGTTGATTGAATGAAAGAGTGAATGGGTGAGTGGAAAAATCACCAAGTCCTTTCCATTTTATTTCTGTTCACTCCTCTCCATTCTCTCTGTCATGCTCTCAGTTGAATTTCTGTCAGTCCTCACTTAGATTTTTGTGAAGACTTCCTAAGTGGTCTTCTTGCCTCTAGTTTCTCTTAATCCAGTCTATTGAGCACACCATATTTTCTAATACACTATAGATTTTTTCCTAACACAAATAGAATCATTAAATCTTCTGCATAAAAATCCTTCAATGGACAACATTGTATTAGTCCACTATTGTAAAAAGTTAAGAAAAGGTTTATATGTGGAAGGAAACATTCTTTGTTGGGTACAAGGGATGGGAGGGAAGGAAAAAATTCCTAGGTAGGTTGGGTAGGGGAATATGGAGATAGATATATATAGATAGATAGATAGATAGATAGATATAGATATAGATATACGCATGCACATATATATATATATCCCCCAAAGATTATTAGTGGTTACCAGGGGTAGGAAGGAGGGGGAAAGGGAAGCTTGTGTGGGCCGTTGAGCTTGCACTGAGTGGTAGAATATTTTGGAAAAAGATAGCAATAATGGTGGCACAACATGAAAAATGTCTTCAATGTTCCTGCACTGTAAATGTGGAAGCTATTATGTTGGTGAATGTCTTGTGTATGTTTTCAATATAATATAAGTAAAAGAAAAGAAAAAATCCTTCAGTGGTTCCTCTTCACCCTCAGATAAAGTCCAAACCTCCTACCTTAGAGAATATGACATAATTGAGGACATTTTTCTTCACAGCCTTGTTTCTTAGCACCCTGCATTTCAACCCTACTGATCTACTTTTAAGGAGTTCTGATGGTACAGTGCCTAAGGCGTTTGACTGTTAAGCAGAGTTAGTGGTTCAAATACACCAGCTGCTCCACAGAAGGAAGATGGGGTGATCTACTTCTGTAAAAATTTACCACCTTGGAATCGCAATGGGAATTACTATGAGTTGGAATCAACTCAGTGGCAGGGGGTTTGGGTTTTGGTCTTTTGATCTACTTTTGACTTCCTCTTCAGTGCCATGTTCTCTTGCCTAAGGGCCTAAGGGCCTTTGCATGAGCTGCTCTCTCTTGAGTTTTTTCTATCTACCCACTCCAACCTTCTCTCTTCCCTAGTTAACCTCTTCTCAACCTTTTAGTCTCATCTAAGGTGACACTTCCTCCAGAAAGTCCTTTCTGACTGGCCAAGCAAATCAGGTGCCCTCTCCCAATATGTCCTCATACCATCCATTATGTCCTTATTATAATTCTTATATTTTATATAAACCAAAAATAAATAAATAAACCCCAAACTCACTGTTGTCAAGTTGAATCAGACTCAGCAACCCCTCCTTGGTTTTCTGAGGCAGTATCACTACAGAAGTAGATTGCCCAACCTTCCTTCCAAGGAGTGCCACTGTTGTTGTTGTTGTTGTGTACCGTCGAGTCACACCTGACTCATAGTGACCCCTCCTTGGGTTTCCGAGGCAGTATCATTACGGAAGTAGGATTGCCCAACCTTCCTTCCGAGGAGTGGCTGGTGGGTTTGAACCGCCAGCCTTCTGGTTAGCAGTCAAGTGCCTTAGCCACTATGCTACCAGAGCTCCCACTATGCCACTAGTTGTTGTTGTTACATGCCGTCGAGTCGGCCCCGACTCATAGCGACCCCTCCTTGGGTTTCCGAGGCGGTATCACTACGGAAGTAGGATTGCCCAACCTTCCTTCCGAGGAGTGGCTTAGAGCTCCCTATATTTTATATAGGATTGTTCAATTCTTGGATCTTCCACTAGCCTGCTATTTCCATAAAGCATAAATCTGGTCTCTCTTATTACAGCTGTGGCTCACAATCAAGCACATTGCCTGGCACAGGGTGAATTCTATCTCAATGAACAAATCACTGGCTAGACTCCTTAACAAGCTTTATTGCCTTCTGTGCTGATGAGATTGAAGGCACTAAATGCCTTCAACATAACATAATTCTTTATTTTACTCATCCCTGCAAAGTGTTGTGCTAAGGTGGTTCCCATAAGGTGGTTCCCATAATGTGGTTCTTTAATCATCATATTATTATTACCATTTTTTTAATTGAGGCTCAAGTTGCCTAAGTGGCATTAGTATTTAGGAGTGTGTCAGTTTTTGGTCTGTTTGAATCCAGGAGCCAGAACCTTCTATTCCCCACATAGCCCACTCCTTCCTTCCAATGAAAAAAATTTAATCTTAATTTTAAAAGGAACTTTAGAAAAATCCTTGACTTCCACTTCCTGCCTTTGATCGTTTACTTTCTGACCTCCAATAGTCTGCCCAAGTGTATTTTTTCTCTATTGTTAAATAGAAAGTACTTTTCTTTGTGCTGCATTCTTTATTCTCCAGCTTTCTTCTATAGTCCCTATGTCTACAGGAGTTTTCTATCTTTCTTGGTCTCTCCATAGTGAAAGTAGCTTGGCCTTACAATTTTGCTTCTCTCCCATTGTCCTTTTCACCAAGGATTTTTTTCCTGGGCCTGCTCAGTGATTACTCTTCCCACAGTGCTTTTTCTTGAGCTCAGTTGGTCCTTAGTGTCACTCTGCCTTAGCCTGATGTCAGGCTACTTAGGGGGCCTCCACTGGTCTTTCACTGAAGAAGCAAATTGCTGCTTGTTACCACCCAACCACTTAATTAGTAGTACTCTCTATGGAAGAAATATCTAGAGAAGGGACTTGTACAATTCCTGATATATTTTCCATTTCATGTTGCCTGCAATAGTCTTTGGGGGTACTTGTAATCTCAACCAACACACAGATACTCACATTCACAAAATGGAAGGGATTATAGCATTGTGTGAGTGAGCAAAGGCATTTAAATTGTATGGACCTAGGTTGGAGTACTCTTTCTACCATTTCTCTATGTGATCTTGACCAAGTCACTTACCCTCTCTGTACTCAATTTCTTCATCTGTAAAATGGAGATAATAATAGTGCCTACTTCACACAGTGATGTCTAACCAAAACCAAACCAAACTCATTGCCATTGATTCAGATCCAACTCATTGTGACCGCTCCTTGGGTTTCCAAGGCAGTATCACTACAGAAGTAGATTGCCCAACCTTCTTCCAAGGAGTGGCTGGTGGGTTTGAACTGTCAGCCTTCTGGGTAGCAGTCAAGTGACTTAGGCACTATGCCACCAAAGCACCCAGTAAATAGTCAATTAACAATGGTAAGCATTTTGGAGGTTGTGGTAGACAAAATAATGGCTCCAACTGTATCTGGGATTAGGTTCCTGGGATTAGGTAAATGGTACCTATCATGGACTGAATTGTATCCCCTCAAAATACATCAACTTGGCTGAGCCATGATTCCCACTATAATGTGGTTGTCCTCTGTTTTGTAATCTGATGTTGTATCCTCTGTTTTGTGATGTAGGTGGTAAATCCTAACTTCTGTATGTTAATGACCATATGATACATAGGATCACTATGAGTCAGAACCAACTCAGTAGTACCCAACAGCAACAACATATGTTAATGAGGCAGGATTAAGGTGCTTGTCTTGAGTCACACTAGAAGAGGGCATGACTCAAATATCTTATTTACTCAAGTCATCACCCTTATTCAAGTCACATCCTTTCTTGAGTTAAAGAGAAGGGAGCAGATTATAGGGAACTGACAACCTCCAAGAAAGGAGAGCCAGGAGTGGAGCCTATCCTTTGGACCTGGGGACCCTGCGCTAAGAACCTTCTAGACCTAGGAGAAAATTGATGCCAAGACACATGGAGATCCCCAAGGGACTCTGGGCCCACAGATGCTGAAAATAGATAAGGATCTTTCCCCAGAGCTGATAGAGAGAAATCTTTCCCTTAGAGTTGGCGCTCTGAATTCAGACTTCTAACCCCCTAAGGAGCTCTGGTAGCATAGTACCTAAGGCACTTGGCTGCTAACTAGAAGGCTGGTAGTTCAAACCCACCAGCCACTCCTCAGAAAGAAGGTTGGGCAATCTACTACCATAGTGATACTGCCTCAGAAACCCAAGGAGGGGTCACTATGAGTCAGGTCTGACTTGATGGCACATAACAACAACAACAACAAACTGTGAGAGAATAAGTCTCTGTTAAAGCTATCCACTTGTCATATTTCTGTTATAGCAGCACTAGATAACTAAGACAGTACCTTCAGTTAAGGATCTTGAGATGGGGAGATTATCCTGGAGTATCCAGATCGGTCCAGTGTACCCTCAGGGATCATTATAATAAGGAAACAGAAGGAGACTTGATCACAGAATATGATGCGACCATGCAGGCAAAGAAAGATTTGGAATACTGTGCTGCTGGTTTTGAAGATAGAGGAAGGGGCCATATAGCCAAACAATGCAGCTCTAGAAGGTGGAAAAGTCAAAGAAACAGCTTTTCCCCTAGAGCCTCCAGAGGGAGTATAGTCCTGTCCATACTTTGGTTTCAGCCCAGTGAAACTATTTTGGACTTCTGGTCTCCAAATCTGTAAGAGAATAAATGAGTGTTGTTTTAAGCCTTTAAGTTTGTCATAATTTGTTACAGCAACCAGAAGAAACCAATATAGTGGTGATATTTTGGGAAATGAAAGATGACTCCAAATGAGCTGATAAAGAGCAATAAAATATTAATATAAGAAAGAGGATATTATAAAGGTTGATAGTGTGGGCTGGAGATATGCTCTAAGTATTAAATACATGCCTGGAATGTATGGTTGGAGCTATCACAGTGCCTTGCATTACAGGAAGTCCAGAAAGAGCAGGTCAAAGGGTGAAGCCATCTATGGGGCTTTTAGACATAAACAGAAGTGAAATCTTAGCTGAGAAAGAGGTGATGAATGGTGGTTGAGATTGGGACAAGACAGCTTAGAATGGCTGCGCAGATGGTGGAATACCCTGGTCAGACAAGAGTAATCAGTTTGGAAGAAAGGCTGGTTTGTGGAATTTCCCTGAGCAGCCAGGTGTGCTGCCACGGAGAGGTGCAATGGCTTGGAAAATCTTAGAAAAAAGGACTTGTGGCCTAGAAACAGAAGGAGCCATTTCCATTGTTCTCAGTGCGACACTGGTCATAGAAAATGGATGATAGTTTAAGAAAAGAAACCCTGAAAATGACCTCTTGGCCTGTAAAACAAGTTAAAACAATTAACATGAGATTCAGTGCTTTTAACTTAATCTGTTCCTAAGCATCCTCTGAGAGGTCTCGATCTGAAATAAAATGTGTTTAGTTTGATGCTCAGTGTGTTGTATGTAAATTTGGTCTTTCTTACAGAATGTGGTATGTCTTTTTCTGTGCCCATGCCTCCACATATGTTGTTTTCTCTCCTAAAATACTCTCTTGTCCCTTTTTGCCCAGCTAGCCAAGACTTGCTCATCACTCAAGACTCCAGTCAAGTTTGACCTCTTTGAATCAGATTCATACTAATTGTGCTATCTACATATGTATGTTCTAACAATTTCCACACTTTATAGTAACTACACTTGAGTGCTTATTGCTCCTTCCTCATTGCTAATCCTACCCTTCCCTCCAATAGACAGAAAGACCACTGAGAACAAAAACCAGTCTATTTATACTTTTGCCTTCTGCTTCCCCAGTGCTCTGCATATACGAAGTGCTCAATAAATATGAGTAAGTAAATTAATTAACTAATTAATTGTGCCCGGTGGGCAAGTTATCAAAAGCCAAATCCACTGCCATGGAATCAATTTTGACTCATAGTGACCCCCACAGGGTTTCTAAGGCTGTAATTCTTTTGGAAGTATACTGCCTCATCTTCCTCCCTGGAGCAGCTGGTGGGTTTGAACCGCCAACCTTCTGGTCAGCAGCTAAATGCCTTACCCACTGCACCACAAGATCTCCTTAAAGTTATCATAGGATAAATAAAATAATTAAGTTCACGAATCCTAGTGTCTGAAGAAAAGCAAGCCTTTTACTCTGTCTTCTTAGAAGCAAGAAATTATCGAAGGGCAAACCAGAATTGCTTCATGCATGGAACAAGTATTAATTTTATCATTTAAGGAAAGAGGTCTGGTGGTGTAGTGGGTTAGGTAAGTGATTGCTAAGTAGAAGTCTGGTGGTTCAAATCCACCAACCACTCTGGGAAGAAGATGGGGCAATCTACTTCCATAAAGATTTACAGTCTTGGAAACCCTAAGGGGGCAGTTCTACTCTGTCCATTAGGGTCACTATGAGTGGAAATTGCCTTGATTGGCAGTGGGATCATCCATTTCATAGGTCAGCATACAACTCAGATTTAAGGAGAAGTTTTCTTCATTTCCAACTCTTACTTGCCATTCCTTTTATGGCTTTTTATTTTCTTCTCATAGAAAATGGAGATACCAAGGCAGCCTATAAAAGGGGAAAAGAAAATACCATATTAAATGCATACTAACTTATTTTCAAGGAGCTCTGGTAGCGTAGTGCCTAAGGCATTTGACTGCTAACCAGAAGGTTGGTGGTTCAAACCCACCAGCCACTCCTCGGAAGGAAGGTTGGGCAATCTACTTCCGTAGCGATACTGCCTTGGAAACCCAAAGAGGGGTCAGTATGAGTCAGGTCCGACTCGATGGCACATAACAACAACAACTTATTTTCAAGTATAAAAGCACAAATTGGTTTTTGTTGTCTTTCACTTGTGACAAAATTTTCTAACACTCACAATTTTTTCTTTGAAACTAAATTAAGTTGCCAAGATAATTGTAATATCTATAAATAGACATTACTAGTATCTTCTAATTCCAGAAATAAATAACAAGAGCAATAGTAAACATGTCATATTCACACATTATCTCCTATGAATTAAACTTTCCACTAGTAACTTAGCAAGAGATTCAATTTCTACCACATCTAACCACACACCAAGCAAGCAACTTAAAAGGACTCCTTAGGATATCCAAGTCTCAAGGACAAATTATAAACTCCTTTATCTTCCTTCTGGGTATCACTGGGTGGCACAGTTGAGCACTCAGCTGCTAACAAAAAGGTTGGAGGTTTGAGTCCACCCACAGATGTCTTGGAAGAAAGATTTAGGCAATCTGCATCTAAAAAACACTCACTGAAAACCCTATGGAGCACAGTTGTACCCTGACACACAAGAGGTCACAATGAGTTGGAATCAACCAGTCAGCAGCAGGTTTGGTTTTAGTTTTATCCTCATCCTATGCCCATTTTAAGCCTTTGGTGAATTTAGAATTACACAGCCTGACTCCAAGAGCCTACTCATTGCTGTGACTAGAAAAAGTTGTATCTCTCTTCCAAACAGGGTAGATATGGGGAAACATGAAACCCTTCTTGTCACTCATTAATCAGACATGGAGTTTAGAACTCTGTCTGCAAGTGCAACGCATATTACCAGACACTCTCTGAGGTAAAAGTATGTGCACCATCACCATCCAGTCATTTGGACTAAAATGCTGTGCTCTACAATGGCTGATATTTTTGCATCATATTTGCTCATAAACTGTACAATGAAGTATTTCTTAACATCTGAAAGACCTGGTTACCCATTGCCATTAAGTCAATTCCAACTCAGCAAATCTATAGGACAAAGTAAAACTGCCTCATAGGATTTTTCAAGGCTATAAATCTTCATGGATGCAGACTGCCACATCTTTCTCCTGCCGAGTGGCTGGTGGATTCAAACTGCCAATCTTTTGGTTAGCAGCCAAATGCTTAACCATTGCACCAGCAGGACTCCCAAAAACCTGAATGGAATTAAAGTGTTGACTTGGTAAAAATGTTGCTTTGAAATGGGAACAACTAGCATTTTAATATTTCCTTACATCAAGTAGACTAGTTACATTTTTACTACTAATAATTACTCTATAACCTAGTCCTGTGCTTGTGGCATTAGAGCTATCCTGTTGGAACTGTGGTGGGGCAGTGGATAGAACATTTGATTGCTAACCAAAAATATGGTGGTTTGAAGTCACCAGCCACTCCTTGGGAGAAAGATGAAGCAGTCTGATTCCATAAAGATTTATAGCCTTGTAAACCCTATGGGGTAGCTCTACTCTGTATTATAGGGGCACTATGAGTTGGAGTTGACTTGATGGCAGTGGGTATGGTTTTGTGGGATTTTTTTTTGGGCTAAAAGACCAGGACACTCCATTCTGTTGACCATTATCTGAAGCACAGCTGCTACCACAGATGGTTGGCTGTCATCTAAGATAGTTTCTGTGTCTATCTCTCCATTCTCCATTGTTTTAATTCTGTGACCCCATCCAATTTACATTATTTTTAAATTACTAAGAAATTAGATGTCATCAACTACTAAAATTATCTTTTTTCCAAACTACTGTGAAATCTAGAGGGAGGAAAAAATGTTTAGTGTTTACATTGACTGCTGCCCATGACTTGCATGATCTGGTATATTTCACTTTTAAAAAATGAAATTATCAATTTATAACGTCTTGAAAAATGTATTGTTTTTGAATGTTTATTTAAAGTACACAAGTATAAAACTAAAGAGGATACATTTGTGTCATGTATAAGATTAAAATAATGTCCACTGCTTGCCAAATTAACATACTTATGCCTGAGCCAAAAACTACATACAAATAGAGCTGGAAAAAGTTATAAGAGGGAATATACTCAATTATCATCTATGTCTAAATGTTTCATTTTTATGGAAAAGAAATAAGCATTCTACGTTAGTGAGGAACTCTCACTGCCATGGAGTTGGTTCCAGTTCATAGGTCCCTCTTTACGGAAGCAGACTGCCTCATCTTTCTTCCATAGTGCAGCTGGTGGGTTCAAACCACCAACCTTTTGATTAATAGCCAAATACCTTAACCACTATACCTTAATCAGAGGTCCTTACGTTTTTGAGGAGGGAGAATTAATTCGTTATAATGAGGGTCTAAGCATACAAGGTAGTCCCTTGGGTGATGCAACTCATTCCCTTACTCAGCTGCTAACCAGCAAGGTTGGAAGTTGGAGTCTACCCAGAGGGACTTAGAAGAAAGCCTTGGGAATCTACACTCCCAAATCAGCCATTGAAAACCCTGTGGATCACAGTTCTACTCTGACACACATGTGTCACCATGAGTCCAATCCAATTCGACGGCAACTGGTTTGAAGATACAGGAAAAAGAAGAAAGAAGATAGCATATGTCTAACAGGATTCCAAAATCCTGTTATATCATACTTCCCAAAATCAGAGGGGAG
The DNA here is from genome assembly GCF_000298275.1 of Orycteropus afer afer. Classification (NCBI taxonomy): domain Eukaryota; kingdom Metazoa; phylum Chordata; class Mammalia; order Tubulidentata; family Orycteropodidae; genus Orycteropus; species Orycteropus afer. The sequence continues at coordinate 3,721,359 of NW_006921615.1, forward strand.
ATGGAAAACATCTTGAGAGCCACTCCACAACCATGGCTCCGCCTTATAAAGTCCCTGTACTATTATTAACAAATTTTTTCACATGTAGCAGTTGAATCTAGTGAGGGGATAAATCCTGCCTTTGTGTTAGAATCATTTCTTTTTCCCTCATTCTGAGTTCTTCTGTAGCCAGCCCCCGGGCCTCCGGAGCCTGCTTCTTTGTTCGTCAGTAGTATTTATCACATATACCAAATGTTACAGGGTGCTCAGAACTGAACAGTGAGATTGAAAAAGAAAACAAAATCCCTGTTCTTAAGGGTTATACAGACCATTAAAGGCATTCACAGAGCCTATGGAGAGGAAAATACGGTACCACAGCAGCAACAAAACAATGGATCCCGGAAAATCCAGTAATGACAAAACAGTGTATCCAGAAGGGGAGCCATTTAGGCTCCCTCAGAGAGGTAGATTCTGAGGGGCATGGAAGAATGTGTGGTTGAGGACTCTCTCCCTCACAACCTGACCTTTGACTGTCATGACTTCTGACCAGCAGGCTACCTCTGAGCAGGAGCAAGTGGTAGACCTGATATGGAACATGGGAGGTATTCAAGTCACACCACAGGAGGAGCAAAAGTACAGTTCCCCCACCATGGGCAAATGCCACCCACCTGTGATCTGCATGGTGGCATTCAGTTAGGAGAACTCTAGAGAAAGGAAGGAAAACAATCTAACCCCATTATCTTTGTGAGTACACATAGAAGACTTCCATAAAACTGAGGGTGAATATGTTACAGTGATGACACACACCATTTCTTCAGTGGCTTTGATTTCCTCTTTCTATTACCCAATAAATACAATTTCTTCCTAAAGTCTATTTTTTAGGGAAATAAAACAGTGACATTCTAAGAAAGGTATGCTTTTCCTGGATGAGAAAGTGATACATTTGGTTTCATTTCCTCCTGGTGTCATAATCCTTCACCATCAGCAATGGAGCTGAGATTGGAACACTGATTTTAATATTTGATACTTTAATTGATGGTAGTTCTCTGGTGTATCTACTCACTTTTGATATTTCTGGTGACAGTATATTTTCAGCTCAACCTATTTTCATTCTTATCCTAGACTCTGTGGAATCCTGTGAAGCTGGTTTAAGGCTAATATTAACTGCTTCTTATTTTTGGCAGGTTGATATAAACATTGTTAAATAGGTCTATAGAGTTAGGTAAAATATACTCAACATTATCCTCATATTCATTTGTGTAACCACAGTGCCTGCTACATAGAAGCTGCTCAATAAATATTTGATGAAAGAATGATGGGGGAAAATCATGAGGAAGCTAAAAGAAAAGCCTTAACATGCAGTTATCAGAAAAACCTTATCAACCAATTGATTGAATAGGTTTCTATTCAGTTAATTATAATCACCAAGTAGTAAAATTCATATGGAATGCCATCACATGTTTGTGATTGGTTCCAAAACAGCTATAGGTTATGTATTAGAAAGGAGACTATTTTAGATGAAGTTCTCATTCCATAAAACTTACCATTATTATATAAGTGGTATATATGGCATTCGAGATCTGCTTCTTTCTCCAAAGAATATTTTTTGCGAAGAACCCACAAATGTCATCCCATCTATTTTTAACAGTGCTGCTGGGTAAACAGCTGAATAATCTAAACCCAGTGGGAAAATTCAAAGTTTAAATAAGCTATTTATCTCACTGAAAATAAATGGTACAGACTGACACAGAACATATGGGTTTTTGCATAGTTACATGTAAATTTTCTTAACTATGAATATAAAATTCTAACCCAAGCTGAAGAAATAGGAAAGCATAGATATATTCTTTAATAACAGTACTTTGAAGGTTCTAATTTCTGATTCGTTTGTCCAACTATCCCTTTAAAACCCATTCGTTAAGTTTTGTTTGAAGTGCTTGAATAGAATCTGTAGACTTGAGATGATATAAAGACAACACAAATTGTGAAATACAGATCTCTAGTGGTTGTAGGTTTGGGGTTTTTCATTTAATTTTTTTTTTTTTTCACAAAAGTGGGTCTAGGGTTTTTCCACATAGTTAATTTTTTAAGAAATCTATATATGCTGATTGAGAAAATACCTTTAACAGTACAGAATGGTAGAGAGTTAAAAAGCAAAGGCCTCTCTCCCAAGTTTCTCCATTCCTGCTTCCCAAAGATAATTACCACTGTTATGTTTTTAACATTTTCCTTCTGAAATTTTCTACATATGCTCAACACTCACTAATATATATGCATATAATATACATACACATAAGTACTCATAGACATATGGATGTGTTTTTCTTACTATTGTTGTTTGCCAGCAAGTCAATTGTGACTCATAATGACCCTACAGGATGGAGTAGAACTGTCCCCTAGGGACTCCTAGGCTAGCATCTCTATGAGAGCAGATTGCCAGGTCTTTTCCCCCTCGGAGCCACTGATAAGTTCAAACACCAACCTTTCTGTGAGCAGCCAAGCACTTAACCATTGTGACACCAGGGCTCCATTTATGTATGTGTGTGTGTGTGCATATGTTATATATATATATACACACACATACATAAAACCAAAAAACAAACTCACTGCCATTCCAACTCATAGCCACCCCTCCTTGGATTTCTGAGGCCATATCCCTATGGAAGTAGATTGCCCAGTCTTTCTTCTGAGAAGGGGCTGGTGGGTTTGAACCACCAGCCTTCTGGTTAGCAGTCAAATGCCTTAGTCACTACACCACCAGAGTTTCTGGTTCATATATATACACATGTGTGTGTGTGTGGGGGGGGGCATTTCTTTCTTCTTTTTTTAACAAGCTAATAAACTATTGTAAATTCTATTCAGAACTTGGTCCTTTTGACTTAAAATGTATATTGGCCCTCTTGCCATGTCAGTGCATATAGATCCACCTCACTCATTTTAGTAGTTATGAAATGCTTCATTATGTGGGAGTGTTTATTCATTTAGCAAATGTTAGTGCTCATCAACCATGTGTCAAGCACATTCCCAGACACTGAGAACATAGAACTGAACAAACAAAACTCCCTTCCTTCAAGAAGATGACATTCTAATTTATTAACATCACATCTGAGGAACTAGTATATTAACAATACATATTGAGAAACATTATTCACATCACATTTTTCACCTTTATATATACACTGCTGTGATGAATCCTCTAGTAAATAAATCTTTATGCTTTTAGGTAAATACATCAGTTGGATAGATTAGAAATTATTTTTAAATACTCAGTTTTTCAGTCAACATTTTCTTTAAGGCATCAACCTCTTTAGAAATTGTTTATATATTTTTCTTTGTGAATTAAGTTTATACAGCAATACAATTTTTACACTAAGGAACTCTATCTTTTCTAAATCTGCATGATTAAGTACCTTAATAAAGATATGAAACTTTTATCTAAATTGAATCTTCCTTAAAAGAAAAAAAAAAAAACTGGCAACATTAAAATGACAAATAGAATGGGGTGTACCTGACTGTGAAGGAATAATAACAATACAATGAAAAGTTAAAAAAAAAAAAAAAAAAGCAAAAGAATCCTCCTTAGTTCACCTATGATAATGCTCCCGAAGAGAATCAGGTCAAATGTCCAGTTTCCTCTACTTTCATTGATCACATGCACCACACACTTCTGATTTAAATATTTCATGATACTGAAATGCCTCCTGGGCAAAATTTTCATATGTCCTTTTGGTTTCTATGTAGCATAAAAACAGAGAAAAGAGGTTTAGTAGATCAAAACAAAGCAAATAAAAGTCTCTCTCCATTCATAGAAAATTATGCCTTCAACCTAATTGGGGAAGAAAATCAATTGTTACTTTTGTGCTTCTCATTCAGAAATCAAACCAAAACCAAACTCACTGCCGTTGAGTTGAGTTGGATCTGACTCATAGCGACCCCTCCTTGGGATTCCAAGGTGTTATCACTACTGAAGTAGGTTGCCCAAACTTCAGAAAACCATCCTTTAAAAAAATTCAAAAACAGAAGATCACCTTCAAGATTCTCTTGTCTCTCTAACCCACATATTTATTAAACCTGAAATTGGGTCAAAATTCACATCCCAGAGCAACCTTGCATGGAACTAACTAACTAAATTAACTCACTGTGTCAAGTCGGATCCAACTCATAGTGACCCCTCCTTGGGTTTCTGAGGCAGTATCACTACGGAAGTAGATTGCCCAACCTTCCTTCCAAGGAGTGGGTGGTGGGTTTGAACCACCAGCCTTCTGGTTAGCAGTCAGATGCCTTAGGCACTACACCACCAGAGATGGGAGAGGAGAGGAAATCCGAGTTGCCAGATTAATTGGTGTACAGGGAGTTAGGTAGTGTTGTCCGCTCTGCCTTGAGATTGGGTAGGGCAGGCCCACCCACTAACCCCTAAAACCCACTACCATTGAGTAGAGTGCAACTCATAGCAACACTGTATGACGTAGTAGAACTGCCCTATAGTGTTTTCAAGGCTGTAAATCTTTGCAGAAGCAGACTGCCTCATCTTTCTCCCACAGAGAAGCTGGTGGGTTCAAACTTCTCACCTTTTGTGAGCAACGAAATGCCTTAACCACTGCACCACTAGAGCACCTAGACCTACTAAGGTGCCTCCTATTTTCCACCCCTCCCCCACAACAGCCTACCCACCCCCACCCTGTATTCTCTGTATTTGAAAATTGTTCCAGTGATAGTATTAACTTTTGACTGGTTTGGGTAGAATTTTTTTTTTTTTTCTTTGATATTAGAAATATCTCCTCCTTAAAAAGTTACCTGTGGACATTCCAGCATAAAACAGTGATTTATTTTTTCTTGATAGTGGCCAAATCTATATCAAAGAAAAAGAATTCTCTTTTGGTAAGGGATTGGGATATTGTAAGTGAGCCTTAATTTAACAATTGCTATTAATTCAGAATGTGTTACTCTGAACAATTCAGCATTTGAATGGGAGTTTAAGTGCCTACTCCTCCAGCATGTTGTTGTTGTTTGTTATGTGCCATCGAGTCGGCCCTGACTCATAGTGACCCCTCCTTGGAGGCAGTATCACTACGGAAGTAGGATTGCCCAACCTTCCTTCCGAGGAGTGGCTGGTGGGTTTGAACCGCCAGCCTTCTGGTTAGCAGTCAAGTGCTTTAGCCACTATGCTACCAGAGCTCCTCTCCTCCAGCATACTGAGGTATATATAGGTTGCAGAAAGTTGATATTGTTATGAGGAAGAAGCATGAATATTAGAAGGACTCTGATCAAACCAATCAAACTAGGTCAATTTGACTCATTGCCAAAAAAGTAAAGAAAGAAAAAAATCACAAAGGAAAGCCTTTTTCACATGAAATCTGTCTGCACTGTTATTGTCCGTAGGTGGTTCACAGATTTTGTGGTAGGAAAACATCATCTCTGAACATGAAGTATGAATCTGTGTTTGTGTACGAGAGGTACCATCTAAGGCTGAATTCCAGTCAACATTTGGAGACAAAAAGAATAATGGAGAGCATGTGTCATTAACAAATGTTCTGGTTACCCTCACATCAAAAACTAACCATTTATTTTCTTGCATAAGACATTCTTCCCTCATTACAGTTTTACAGTCAAAAAGAGTTATGATCTGGATTCCAGGTATAAAATGCAAGATGTGTGGCACATACCAATTTTTACAGGCCAATGCCACTGACATTTCTGTTACTTTATTTCTCTGGTGGCTCAGTGGTTAAGGCATTTGGCTGCTAATCAAAAGTTTGATGGCTTGAACCCACCACCTGCTCCATGAGACAAAGATGAGGCGGTCTGCGTCTATAAAGATTTACAGCCTTAGAAACCTATGGGACAGTTCTACTCTGCTTTATATAGTCACTATGAGTTGAAATCAACTAGATGGCAATGGCAGTGGGTTATATCCATTAGCATTGATACACTGAGTGAAAGAAGTAATGCATAGCTTTGACCGAAGCCCAATTTCCCAATGACTGGATTTTGGTTCTTCCCCTCCATATATTGAAACCTCTCCTCCATTCATGTGCTCTGCATATCCATAAAAAAAAAGAAAATAGTAACCATCAAGTTGATTCTGTTTCATGGCCATCCCACGTGTGTTAGAGTAGAAATTGATAGGGTTTTCAATGGTTGATGGGTTTGGAAGTAAATTCCCAGGCCTTTCTTGTAAGGTACCTCTGAGTGGATGTGAAATTCCAGCCTTTGGTTTGCAGCAGAGAAAATTATCTGTTTGTGTTACTCAGGGACTTCACATATAAACTAAACAAGAAAGGTTTTGTAATTGAATATACCATGGGCTGCCAGAAGAATGAACAAACCTGTCTTGGAAAAAAATATAGCCAGAATACTCCTTAACAGCAAGGATGGGCAGACTTCATCTCATGTACTTGGGCACGTTCTCAGGAGGTACCAGTCCCTGGAGAAGGACATCATATTTGGTGGAGAGTCAACAAGAAAGAGGAAGATCCTCAACGAGATGAATTGACACAATAGCTGCATTGTTGGGCTCAAGCATAGCAACAATTTTGAGGATGGCGCAGGACTGGAGAGTTTTTTGTTCAGTTGTGCATAGAGTAGCTGTGAATTAGAACCAACTTGATGGCACCTAACAACAAGGGTCGCCTCAAGTAGGAACTTACCCATCATTTACAGCATGATTTCTATACAAAAATATCAAGTGAATTCCGAAAAAACCAGCCTACATTCAAGCTGTTATTTAGTAGACATTTTATATATGGTTAAGGAGCTCTGGTGGTACAGTGGTTAAAGCATTCAGCTGTTAACCAAAAGATCAGCTGTTCTAACTTACCAGCCACTTGGTAGAGGAAAGGTGTAGCAGTCTGCTTCTATATAGATTTACGGCCTTGGAAACCCTATGGGGAAGTGGATTTGGTTTTGGTTTTGTATATGTTAAGTCCCTGGGTGGTGCAAATGGTTTGAACTCAATGACTAACCTAAAGGTTGGCAGTTTAACCCGCCCAGTGGCCCCAAGAAAAAAGCCTGATGATCTGCTTCCATGAAGATTAAAGCCAAGAAAATCTTATGAAGCAGTTCTACTCCATAATACCTGGGATCAACAGCAATGGGTTTTGGTTTTTATATATGTTGTTTTATACTGTCTTTATCCTTCTAGGCCCAGGGTTACAGGTTAGGAGAGACAACTCAGGGACGCCCAAAGTAGCAGGCGGGAAGAGCAGGAGAAAGGGGATTAAAAGCCAGGAAGCCAGAGAGAAGAGCAATCAGCCGAAGGGATTAGGTGAGGAGAGGAAAATCAGGCCTACCCAGAGCAGCAGGCCAGAAGAGCAGGAGAAAGGGTATAAAAGCCAGGAACCCGGACAGAGGAGCAGTCAGCCCCAGGGTCAACTCAGGGACACCCAAAGCAGCAGGCCAGAAGAGCAGGAGAAAGGGGATTAAAAGCCAGGAAGCCAGACAGAGGTACAGTCAGCCACAGGGACCCAGGTGGGGGTGATACAAGAGGTCTCCAACAGCAAGACAAACTTGTCTGTCAGTTTGTCCTACTGTGGTAACATATAGATGTGAG
>NW_006921615.1:3732586-3736236 GCF_000298275.1 Orycteropus afer afer
AACAACAACAACAAATATCCTTCTAGTAAGCCCAGAAATGGATTTTACTATTCTCATTTTTGTTTGAGAAAACAGAGGTTAAAAGATGTTAAAATCGTGGGCCAAAATCACATGTCTGACAAATAGTTCAATCGGAGTTTCAAGCAGGGTTATCTGATTCCAAGTTCCACATAATATTCACTGTGCCACGCTCCCTTCCTGTAAGAGTCAGGTGAGTAATAATTATTGCTGTTAGCTGCTGTTGAGTTGGCCCCAATGCATGCAGACCCCTGAATCATGGTGAGCCCAAGCAGTCCTGTGTCATTCTCATGATGTCATCCCTGTTGTCATCCGTAGGGCTTTCATTGGCTGATTTTCAGGAGTCAATCACCAGGCCTTTCTTCCTAGTGTAAGAATTATGTGCAGGAAAAACATTCTGTTTTCTTCTTTGTCCCTTTTGTAGGTGTGCTGTATGGAGAAGGATTTAAAAATTAACTGGCATTTCTTGAGGGTTTCTTATGTCTCAGTCTCTTATTTTAAATATTCCTTAAATAGTCTCTTTAGTTTGAATTATACATCATTTCAGTAGTTGGATGTTTCAAACTTCTAAAACCAAAATCATTACTAATGATTTTTGTCTTGGATCCATCTATTTTAGGGTCATGGATATTTAATGGAGCTTTGTTTTTGTTTTGTTTTGTCTTTGCCCTGTTCTTAAATACTTAATGTTTCATATTGACATTAAATATCATATGATTTAGAATAAAAAGACAGGGTTGTTCTAAGATGATTGAAAGCCTTTATTATTATTTATTTATTTATTGAAAATGTGTTTGGATCCCTCTCCCAGGAGGGATAGATGGAAAACATGAAAAAATTGGATGCATTAGGCAGCTCTTGCTTTGCATGTGTGGTGATAACCCTACTCTCTGACTCGCACCATCTGACTGATCATACCCAGCACCATGGTGCTCCCTCTGACTCTTGGTTGTGCTGTTGTTGTTGTTGTTGTTATGTGCCGTCGAGTCAGCCCTGACTCATAGCGACCCCTCCTTGGGTTTCCGAGGCAGTATCACTATGGAAGTAGGATTGCCCAACCTTCCTTCCGAGGAGTGGCTGGTGGGTTTGAACCGTCAGCCTTCTGGTTAGCAGTCAAGTGCCTTAGCCACTATGCTACCAGAGCTCCCCTTGGTTGTGCAGGGGCCTATTAAAAAGATCTTCAAGTCTGTCTTCATTCATTCTGAAGACCGATCACTTTTAAGAAATATTCTACACAAGCACAAACAGTAAAAGTAAAGATCACTAGAGGCTTAGGAGCTCAATTCAAGAAGTCTTAATCTAGGAACTCACGGCTACTCATTCCACAAGGATGCACAAAGCATTTACTTCATGGAAGGCACTATGGGAGAAACAGAGAACAGCATATTCTGTCTGATTAACAATGACTGTGCACTGCTCTGTGCTGGAGGCTCCCAAAGCAATGTTTTTCAAACCAATGGTCACAACCAATTAGTGGTTAGTGAAATCAGTTTAATGGGTCACAAATATTATTTTTAATTAAATAGAATACTATAGAAGAGACTAGAAAAGAGCAATTGTATAGCATGCACTAAGGTTAAGTATAATTTTGTATACCCTTCTTTTCAGTTATAAATATGTGTATACTGTTTTCCAAAAGAAGATTTATGTCTTACTGTGAGATATAGTTAAAAATTGTTTAAAAGCCCATGCTCTGGAAAGAAAGAAAAGATAGAAAGATGAAGAAGGGAGGGAGGGAGGGAGGGAAGAAGGAAGGAAGGAAAAGAGGAAGGAGAAAAGGGAGGGGAAAGGATATAGGAAAACAAAATCCTTGCTCTCAAGAAGCTTGCAATCTTGCTGCTAATGAACGTAGAGTCGCTGCTATAAAGCAGCTGATAACTAAGATGGGAAATGAATGTTGCTGACTGAGCATCTCAATGGGATTAAAGACCAAAAAAATCAAACTCACTGACGTCGAGTCAGATCCAACTCATAGCAACCCCTCCTTGGGTTTCTGAGGCAATATCACTATGGAAGAAGATTGCCCTATCTTCCTTCCAAGAGGAGTGGCTGGTGGGTTTAAACCACAAGCCTTCTGGTTAGCAGTCAAATGCCTTAGGCACTGCACCACCAGAGCTCCCAATGGGATTAAAACCAGGGGAAAATCAATGGAACAGTAAATCATGCCTTCCTCCTGGGAAAACTTTCTTCATTTGGCTTCCAGGACAGCACACCTCAATGATCCTTCTCTGACTGCCTGGTTTGTTGTTGTTGTTATGTGCCATTGAGTAAGACCGGACTCATAGCAACCCCTCCTTGGGTTTCCAAGGTGGTATCACTACGAAAGTCGATTGCCCAAACTTCCTTCCAAGGAGTGGCTGGTGGGTTTGAACCACCAGCCTTCTGGTTAGCAGTCAGGTGCCTTAGGCACTATGCTACCAGAGCTCCTTAGATGTCCCATAGGCATTTCAAACTTAATAACATTCAAACCTGAACTCCTAATCTTTACCCCAAAACTGTTCCTCCCTTAGCCTTCCTCTTCTTGGCTAATGGTGATTCAGTCTTTCCAGTTGATCAAGCCAACAACCTTGGAATCAACCTTGACTCCTCTCTTTTAAACCCCATGTCCACATCATCATTAAGAATCCAGTTGGCCCTAAACTCTCCTCACCTCCAATGCTACCATCTGGTTCCTCACCTTGAACTCTCATCTGAATTAGTGCTGGAACCTCCTACCTCATCTCTCTGATGCTACCCTCTTCCCCTTTAGCCATTCTCAACCCAGCAACCTAACTGATCCTTGTAAACCCACTCAATTCACTTCTCTTATCAAAACCTCTAATCTAGTCCTATCTCACCCAGATTGCAAGCTGTGGTTCTTACAATGGCCTCTAAAGCCATGTTATCTGGACCTCTCCTGCTCACCCTAACCTTCTATCTCCTTTTACTGACTCCAGCCACCTGGCCTCCATCCTGTGCCACACTCTCACTAGTAGGCATACTCTCGCCTCAGGACATTTGAATTCGATGTGATTTCTGCCTTGGACACTCTCCCTCCAGATCTCAGGGCAGCTCCTTTTCCCCACTCAGTCTTTATTCAGAGGTCACCTTCTCAGTGAGGTAGGGCTGCAACGACCATGACTCATAGCAACCCTGTGTACAACAGAGGAAAACACTATCCAGTCCTGCGCCATCCTCACAATCCTTGATATACCTGAGCTGGTCATTGCAGCCACTGTGTCAGTCCATCTTGTTGAGGGCCTTCCCTTTTTTTTGCTGACCCTCCACATTATCACACATGATATCCTTCTCAAGGGAATGGTCCTTTTGACAACATGACCAAAGAAGGTGAAACAAACTCTGGCCATTCTCACTTTCAAGGAGCATGCTGGCTGCACTTTTTCCAGGACAGATTTGTTCATTCTTCTGACAGTCCATGCCATTTTCAGTATTCTTTGCCAACACCACAATTCCAAAGCATCAACTCTCCTTAGTCTTCCAAATAAATTAATACAATAATTAAAAATTATTGGGACAAAAAAGTCACAGAAAAAATGGTGCTTTTTAATTCAAAATGCACCAACAGCAGAAGAGAAGCCAGATGATTGGGACCTTCTAAAAATTAAATTTTTATGTGCTTCCAAAGACTTCTC
>NW_006921615.1:3738186-3740994 GCF_000298275.1 Orycteropus afer afer
AAAAAAAAAAAAATGGTGCTTTTAACTCCAGTGTAACCACTAAGTGATCAGTTAAAGTGAAGGAAGAGAATGTCATGATGAAGTTTGATCAGAGAAGAAACCTGACCTTAAAACCCTGTATAATGAATACTCCAATTAGCACATTCCTTTTCCATGGAACTAAGGCTAGTTGGCAAAGGAAATAGGTTGAAGTATGTAGGCTTTAAGTATAAATTCTGAAGAAGTAACAGTGCCTGTATGATAACTATTAAAGTGGGATTTTGTATTACAAATGTGCATTAGAACACTCAAAATACTCAGTTCTTTCTAGATATAAAAAACTACATTTATGCAGTTTGAAAGATGACAATCTCATTGAAGAAGAGTGAATGGGATTCATGAAGGAAAGATTCTGTTTTTGATCCATTTCCATGCAGTATACTTTTAAGTCTTTTGAATGTAACTTGGAACAAAAGGTCCAAACAACATCAAGTCACAGTAATAATGAGATGATAGTGATGAAAAGTAGAAAATTCTGAGTTATATCTCTACTTTAATCTGTTGGTTTTTTTCTTTATAGATATCAAATAGCTAAGTTAATGATTCAAAAGTATAATTTATAACTTCGTTTAAGAAACTTATGATATATAAACAGAAAATAAAATATGTATTTGCTAAAATGTATTTAAAAATCACCATGTTTAAATGAAATATTAATACCTGAGGCAACTGACTTGAAATTTTACAAACTCTAAGCTAGCTGTGCCATTTATTCACATGTTGTCGGTTGCTGTACAGTCAGCTCAGACTCCTGGCAGCCTTATGTTTAATGGAACAAAACCTTGCCTGGGTATGCACCATCCTCAACAATTGTTGGTGTGTTTGAGCATGTTGTTGCAGCTATTGTGTCATCTCATCTGCTGGAGGGTTTCCCTTGTGTTCACTGTCTCTCCATTTACCAAGCATGAAGTCCTTTACTGTTTTTTCCTGATGACACATTAAGGAGCCTTAATGGCACAGTAGTTAAGTGTCCTGCTGCTGACCAAAGGAGAGGTCTACAGTTCAAACCCACCAAATACTCCATGGGAGAAAGACATGGCCTTCTGATTCCATAAAGATTACAGCCTTGGAAATCCCATGGGGCAGTTTGTGCTGTCCCATAGGATCACTATGAATCAAAATCCACTCATCAGCAACAGATTCAGGATGCTGTGTTCACAGTAAACAAGGCAAAGTGTCTCTACCCTTCCTTTCAGCAAGCACTCTGGCTGTACTTCCTCCAAGACTGATTTCTTTGTTCTGGCAATCCATGTTATAGTCAGTATTCTTCACCAGCACCACAATTCAACCTCCACCTGTCTGTCAGCTTATTGTATTGTGTGGGCTTGTGTGTTGCTGTGATACTGGAAGCTATGCTACCAGTACTTCAAATACCAGCAGGGTCCCCCAGAATGGACAGGTTCCAGTGGAGCTTCCAGACTAAGACAGAGTAGGAGGAGGAACCTGGCAATCCACTTCCAAAAATTAGCCAATAAAAATCTTATGGATCACAACAGAACATTACCAGATACAGTGTTGGAAGATGAGTCCCAGGAGCTGGAAAGCCAACTCTAGGCCTTTGATATGCCAGAAAGGTATAGTAAAAATAAATAGTTATATTAAAAATGAAGATGTGGATCTGAGTAAAATAAAATCACTGACACCTTCAATTTTTTCTCCATTTATTGTAATGTTGCTTATTGGTCCAAGTGTGAGGACTTACGTTTTCTTAATGTTGAGGTATAATCCATACTGCAGACTGTTTTAGGTTATCTCCTCACTAAAATAAATAAAAGATATTTACCATAGACCATGTTGTGTTTATCTTGTAATCCTTTAAGATGCTTTTAGTCTTATATTTCACTAGGCCTTGTAGCCAACTCTTACTTCTAGATGATGTGTGTTCTAGTGCAGCACTTTAAGGTTTTTTGGTTGTTCCAAACATCTAAAACTCACTGCCTGTTACAGTTTTCAAAATGTAGCATTGTTATCCACCAGCAACTTAACGCTTAACTAATGGTCAGCATAACACTTATTAAAGTTTAGTGGAAAAATTACTGTTACTATGATCTTAAATTCATAGGTAGCACCATAATATAAAGAAAGAGTGTAGACATTTGAACAAGACACATCTGGCTTTTCATTCTGTGTGAGCTATAAAATTGGTTGTTGTTATTGTCAGGTGCCAGTGAGTTGACTCCAACTCATAGTGACCCTATGTGGACAAAACACTGGCTGGTCATGTGCCATCCTCACAATATTTGCTATGCTGGAGTCTATCATTGCAGCCACTGTATCCATCTTGTTGAGGGTCTTCCCCTTTTTCACTGACCCTCTACTTTACCAAGCATGATGTCCTTCTCCAAGGTCCCTTCATACAACATGACCAAAGTAGGTGAGACAAAGTCTGGCCATTGTCACTTCTAAGGAGCATTCCAGCTGCACTTCTTCCAGGACAGATTTATCCATTCAGGAAGTCTGTGGTATTTTCAATATTCTTCAACAACATCACAAGTCAAAGGCATCGATTCTTCTTCAGTCTTCCTTATTCATTGTCCAGCTTTCACATGCATATGAGGCTATTGAAAATACCATTCCTTGGGTTAGGTGCTCCATAGTTTTCAAAGTGACATCTTTGCTCTTTAACACTTTTAACACTTCAAAAATGTCTTTTGCGGTAGATTTACCCAGTGCGATACGATGTCTGATTTCTTGACTTCTGCTTCCGTGCTTCTGCTTTTCTATATGTTGTTGTTGTTATGTGCCATCGAGTCAAACCCTACTCATAGC
>NW_006921615.1:3741290-3753313 GCF_000298275.1 Orycteropus afer afer
ACGTGTGTGTGTGTGTGTATGAAACCACTGCTGTCGAATCAGATCCGACTCACAGTGACCCCTCCGTGAGTTTCTGAGGCAGTATCCACTACGGAAGTAGATTGCCCAATCTTCCTTCTGAGAATGGCTAGTGGGTTTGAACTGCCAGCCTTCTGGTTAGCAGTCAAATGCCTTAGGCACTATGCTACCAGAGCTCCTACATATGTGTGTGTGTGTGTGTATGCATTGTTATTGTTGTTGTTACCTGTCACTTTACGTCTTTACAGTTTTCAGACTAAGTAAATAAGTATGTGAAGTTTTTGTATTTTTGTTTAATCCATTCTGCATCTGAGTCAAGAGTTTATTAAGAGAAAGTGGTCAAGTGGTATGTGTTATGTTGACCCTCTATACATTTTTATACAGAGATCTTCAAATTCCTATCTTATTTCTAAACTTTGAGCATTTGCTTGACTAAACTATATTGGAGGTCTTCCACAATGCCATTCAATCTTAATATAAACCACCTTATTAAAAGATAGTTTATACTGTCTTAATGGATTTCATAGTTTGAGCAAGTGTAAAGTGTCTGGGGGTGTGGTTGTGCTTACTTTAAGGTTAAGGTGATCTTTGTGATCTTTTTAGTTAAAAAAATTAATATCTTTATTGAGATAATATACATGTCATAAAATTTACTCATTAACGTCAATTTATGACTTTTAGTAAATTGGCCAAGTTATGCAGCAACAATGTGATTAAAAAAATTCTTACAAATATTTACCTAGAACGAGGAAAAAAGTCACTAATTGCAGATTTTAAAAAACTGACAAGTATCACAAGGTTATAAAATCCAGAAAAAAAGCAATTACATACTTAACAATATATTATTCTTTTCCTCCACATTTCTGGGTGCATTTTTTGTAAACAGTTTTGTCCATTTAACGTGTACAATTGAATGATTTTTAGTGTCTTCACAGAGTTGTGCAGTCATCAATTGCACAATCAATTTTAGAAAAAAGAAACCCCCTACCCATTAGTGTTTATTCTCCATCCGCCACCACCATCCCCACCTCCATCTCAGTCCTAGACAACCTCTTCTCTACATTCTGTGTCTTTAGACTTGTCTATTCTGGACATTTCATATGTGTGGAATTATACTATATGTGATCTTTTGTGACTGACTTCTTTTACTTAGCATAATATTTTCAAGGTTTATCCTTGTAGTAAAATGGATGACTAGTTCATTCCTTTTATTACTGAATGGTATGTCATTGTAGGAATACACCACATTTACAGTTAGGTTGTTTCTGTTTTTTTGGCTACTATGGATAATTTACTATGAATAATTTGGGAGCTCTGGTAGCATAGTGGCTAAGGCACTTGACTGCTACCCAGAAGGCTGGCGGTTCAAACCCACCAGCCACTCCCCGGAAGGAAGATGGGGCAATCTACTTCCGTAGTGATACTGCCCTGGAAACTCAAGGAGGGGTCGTTATGGGTCGGGTCTGACTCAACGGCACATAACAACAACAACAACAACAATGGATAATTTTACTGTGAATATTTATATGAGGTTTTTGTGTAACCATGTTTTCATTTCTCTTGGGTATATACCTAGGAGTAGAATTGCTGGCTCATATGGTTACTTTATATTTATCCTTTTGAGAAACTGCCAGACTCTTTTCTAAAGTGGCTATCCCAATTCTCATTATTTTTTATTGATATTTTCCTTTAATGTATGCTTCTTAGAAGCTCTGGTGGCATAGTGCCCAAGGCATCTGACTGCCAACCAGAAGGCTGGTGGTTCAAACCCACCAGCCACTCCTCAGAAGGAAGGTTGGGCAGTCTACTTCCATAGAGATACTGCTTCAGAAACAACTTGACGGTAGTGAGTTTGGTTTTGGTCTCTTATTCCTTTAGTCAAAATAAGAATAAGCAGTGAGTCTGTAGTAAAAGAATATTATGCTGTACGATTTAAAAAAAAAAAAACCCTAAGTACACATTAGGCAGATTTTTGAGAATTTTATAGTGCCTTATGGGCATCATCTGGTGACTTTGATATCCCTGCAAATACACTAAGAATAGGATTATTTTACTTTCTACTTAAGGAAATGAAATATGACTCTCTAATGGAGAGTCATACTTTCTCTTAATTTAAACTTACTCAAAGTCACATGTATCTGTAATGAGGGAGCTCTGGTAGCATAGTGCCTAAGGCACTTGATTGCTAACCAGGAGGCTGGCAGTTCAAACCCATTAGCCACACCTTGGAAGGAATACTAGGCAATCTATTTCCATAGAGTTACTGCCTCAGAAACCCAAGGAGGGGTCGCTATGAGTCAGGTTTGACTCGACGGCAAGTAACAACAACAACAACTACTTGTCACTGCATCAGTCCTTGACTCATGATGACCTCTTACACATAGAATGAAACACTGTCCAGTTTCGGGCCATCTTCACGATTAGTTTCAGATCAGACTGTTATAATCCATAGGTTTTTATTTATTTATTTTAAAATGTGTTAGATTATTTTGTATTTATATTTCTGAGAAATAACTGCTATCCTTCAAAGAATAATGAAAGAAAATACATGTAAGGAGGCTGAGGTTTTAGATGGTTAGAAATATACTAATGTACGTACCTGATAGAAATTTCATTTCTAAATTCAGAAGAAAATAATTTTTTTCATCCATATTCCCCTTGCTCAAAATATTGGCATTATCAGGAAAGAGTGTCTTTTTTATCCAGAACATGAGTAGTTTTTGAGGTGCCTTGGGGGTTCAGTGGTTAAAATCTCGGCTGCTAACTCGAAGATTGGCCATTTGAACCCACCAGCCACTCTGCAGGAGAAAGATGTCAGTCCCACAAAGATTACAGCCTTAGAAACCCTATGGAGCAGTTCTAGTGCCTGTTCTATAGAATCATTTGGTGTATATACTATCTATTGTGTTATATGACAGTTAACATGTTTATTTCCGATAGAGATTATGGATAGCTTCAAGGGTCAGCCAGATTTTATTAATATTTTTGTCCACAGAACCTTTCAGAGGTTCCAGTTACCATAGATAATGAATGAATGAATGAACTCCTTGAACAGCCTAAACTAATTTAGAGATAATAACCAGGTGGGACAGGGGAAATGAAGAACTAATAACTGAATTTGTGATGGCACTCCCTGACATGTCTACAGCATTCTGAAGCTGACGTGCTGTATGTAGAGTTTCACCTTATGATAGATTAGTGAAAGGCCCAAGGCCCACAGTGATAGCCAGTTCTCTAGTTAGCTTTTTTGCCCACTGAGATCTGACTTCAGCCCTTCCAGTTCCACTGCTTGGGAAAATGATGCAATGGGTCATTCCTGCTACTTGAACCTCTTCCCTTAGCATCTATTCTTTCCTGGTTCTGTCCTATCTCACCTATTTCTTTATTTCTTCTGTTTACCCCTCTTTCTCTCTCTTCTAGATGTGAATGATCTCCAAAGGCCTGTTTCTTGAACCTTTTGTCTTTTCACCATACTCTCCTGATCCTATTTTTTTTTGCAGATGACTCTCAAATCGGTATTTCTAGCCAAGACCTCCCTGCTGAGCCCCATACAGACACTTCCATTCACTTCCTGGATTTCTTAATACAGGCATTCCTGGGATTATGAGTCTGATTTACAATTTACAGACAATTCCTACTTACCCTTGAAAGTTATGTAAATTTGCCCTCACTTTGAAAGAATTGAACTAATCACTGTTCAAAACAAATTCTCCATCACAATCACCTTCACTTGCTACATGTGAAGTTTTTAAATCACTTAAAAGGCACTGAGCCTTTTCTTGCATTAAAGTAAGGCTAAATAAGAACTATATACACCTGGCCTGACTTACCTACAACTTTTTTTTTTTCATTTTGCTTTTTTAATTCTTTAACTTTTCCTTGTGATTTGGATGAAAATGTACAGAGCATCAGCCATTCATACACATTTTGATTTTTGACATTAATTGCAATCCCCATAATATACCAGCACTCTTCCCACCTTCTCCCTGTGTTTACCATTTCCATTCACCCTTCTTTCCTGTCCCTTCCTGCCCTCTGAGCGTTACCCCTGGGCAATGCTACCCTTTTAATCTTGTATGGTTGGCTGTTCTTGTGAGTGCATACCTCATTGGTGTTATTATTCATCTTATAGGCCTATCTATTGTTCAACTGAGAGTTGAGCTGTGGGGGTAAGTTTGGTTTCAGGCTTGAAAGGGGTCTTTCTAAAGGCCATAATTTCTGGGGTAGCATAGTGCCTAAGGCATTTGAGTGCTAACCAGAAGGCTGGTGGTTCGGTTTGAACCAGCCACTCCTTGTAAGGAAGGTTGGGCAATCTACTTCTGTAGTGATACTGCCTCAGAAACCCAAGGAGGGGTCGCTATGAGTGGGGGCTGACTAGACAGCACACAACAACAACAGCCAATCTCTATCAGATGATCGGTAAGCTTAGTCTGTCTGTCTCTCTCTCTCTTTTTTTTTTTCTTTTCACTTCTTTTCCATCTTTTCTCTAGCTCTATCCAGGACCTACTACTGTGATGCCTTGCAGAGTGGTCAACAGTGATAACCAGGCATCATCTAGTTCTTCTAGTCTCAGGGTCATGGATGCTGAGGTTCGCAGGGTCCATTAGTCCTTAGGATTGATTGTTTCCATGTATCTTTGATTTTCTTTACTCTTCTTTGTTCTGGGCAGGATAGACCAGTAGTTTCACCTTAGATGAGTGCTCACAAGCTTTTAATACCCCAGTTGCTACTCACCAAAATAGGATACAGAACATTGTCTTTATGGATTGTGCTATGCCAGTTGACCTTGACATCCTCCAAGACTGTAGTCCTGAGTCCCCAGGCCCAATGACTCATTCCCTCAAATTGTTTCATTATAGTTAAGAAGTTTTCATAATGTTGCTGCTCCCTGTGTGCTCTATATCCATGGATATTCTGCAGCACATATAATATGTATGTAGAAATTTCCCATGTCAAACTTGTATATATTCATGGGTGTAGTCCCATTTGCCTTCCCACTCCTGTTCAGCTTGCATGTATATCTCTGTATCCATTTGTAGGTTATTATTTTTGTTATTACAGGATTGTGTGTGTAATATTATTTACCTTCGTTGCCTTTAACTCCTCCCAGTATCTTCCTTTTCCTTGATCATTTTGTGCTGATCTCCTCCTTAGTGTATATTGCCTTTTAACCCCAGGGTTTCACTGGCTGATTTACAGAAATAGATTGCTAGGCTTTTCTTCCTAGTCTATCTCAGTCTGGAAGTTTCACTGAAACCTATTCAGTATCATAGCAACATGCAAACCTCCACTGACAGAGAAGTAGTGGCTGCACATGAGGTGCACTGATGGCAACTGAACCCAGATCTCCCACATGAAGGGGGGGAATTCTACCATTGAACTCATATGTGCGTCACCAGTGAATTCCACCAATGAATCACCACTGCCTTACATATTATATACTACCAGTACCAGCACCAATTACCATGGAGTCACTTCTGACTTATGGTGACCCCAAGTGTCTTAGCGATATTAAACTGGTTACCAGCAGGCCCAAAAGCTATATGCTTCCCTGTTGGTGTATTGAATGAGAGAGGAATATCTTTGTCCCAACAAAGGTCCAGAGACTTGTGCTGATGGACAGCCTCAGTTCATATGCTAAGTCTTAACCAAAGCATTGGAGCTAGGGGAATGTGATGTTGTAGCTGGCTTAGCCCAACCAAAGCCTGTGCTACTTCTAAAACCCGTGGGACTCGAGGAAGGGAGGAAGGTTTCCTCAGAGCAAAATCAGGGGCTGGAAAACCCATGAGAGTCTTCTACAGTCAAAACACAGGGTGGTTACCTAATAAAATTCATTTCCCTACCTGGTCTCCATCTCACACTGGGGCCCAGTATCTTAGTTACTGTTTCTTAACAAGGTGTCATAGGACATCTGCCCAGCACATAGTGCTCCATTTGCTATCTGCTGCACCTCAGTAACATTTGCTACCAGCACTCAAAGGCCACGGAGTACACCTCCTCCGAGGGTCACAGACACTACCCTGCACTTCTCCTGCAGTGCCGTTTCTCAGTGGCACTTCACACACATACATTCAGCAGCATGCAAAGACAGTTTTACTGCCGTGGAAGAGGGTCTATGGAAAGACTCTTGAAACCCAATAGGTAATTCAGAGGTGCTGCGATTTAATACTCAACTCAGCTTGTCTTCTTTTAAAGCTATTTTTGCTCTTCTCCTTCATCTATCTCCCAGATTTACCTGATCCACTTAGAACTTGTAAACCCCTTCAAGGATAGAGACTATTTTATAAAATTCTTCTGGCTTACCCAGCACCTGCTATGGTGCTAGGTATACGGTAGATACTTATATATGTTTATAGATGAGAATAATTTTATAGGGTCACAGTGACCAAATTACTATTGCACATCACCGATTGCAAAGTTCTTTTCTTTCAAGCTCATTTAAAAATGTTATTTGGAGGGAGATGTACCAAAGGGTATAAGCCTTATTTTAAAACAGGTGGTTATTTACTCTTGTCCTTAAAAGGTAATTTTAAGCAATCTGAAGGAAATTAAGTTTTATATGTCCTCCAGGCTTTGCGGGGAGTTGGGAAGAATCGTTGCCAGGGAAATCTTCTCCTGATTGGAAAATGGCAATCATGCCTGGGGATCTGCATTGTATCATTGCAATTTTCCTATTCTTGATCTTTCTTCCTGCTTTTGCTATGAGAAGAGCAAGCTGAAAGGCTAAAGGGACATTTATCCCAAGCCATATTTGTCAAGTTGAAAGCTGTATGGAACAGAAAAACAGCTCTCCAAGCTGCAAAGAAGATGCAAAGGAGCTAAGTGAGCTGGATGCTGAAGGCTCACCACAGGTGCTTAGAAGGCTCATCATAACAGCCATTCCTGTGAAAAGTTGTAAACAATTAAGAAGTTAAAAGCTAGAGTGAAGCCTGCTTACAAATGCTGAAAAGGTGTTGTGAAGTTTGGAGGTCCCAAAGCCACCTTTGCAAGGGGTGGCTTTTCTCTAAGTCTTCTGGTGCCCCCAAAACTGTACAGACTATTGAGGCAGTAACTTAGAACAGCTGGGAAGGGAGCCACCAAACTGCAAAACACCAGATGCTGTTTTATTTTATAATTATTTTAGGTAATTATTATTTTAAACCCTCTTTTAACAATGCTAAAAAAATTAGTGATAAAATAATATTTATGCTTAGTTCAATAGTTAAATAATAACAGTAGAGTTGAGTGGGATCATGCATTCCATTCTTTTTTGTTTTCCTGGTTTATTCACTCGTTCATTCAATCAACATGCATTCATCAGAACCAGGCTGATATTTACGAAAAGCTCCATATCAAACAAATGTGGACTCTTACTAATTATTATGACCCTAGACAGGTCATTTTCCCCTTTCAAGGTTTGGTTTTGCAGGAGTAAAATGGAAACAATAATGCCTATAATATAAGACTGCTATGATGATAAAGGGAGCTCTGGTAGCACAGTGTCTATGGCACTTGACTGCTAACCAGAGGCTGGAGGTTCAAACCCACCAGCCACTCCTCGGAAGGAAGATGGGGCAGTCTACTTCCGTAGTGATACTGCCTCGGAAACCCAAGGAGGGGTCACTATGACTCCTCATATGCCAACTCAACGGCACATAACAATAACGACAACAACAACATGATGATAAAAATAAAGTAGCATACAAATTGCTCTGAACCGTTAAAGAATATTCCATAAGTTTCATATCTCTGTGTGGTAGTTAAGGTTGCATGTTGACTTGACTGGGCCATAATTTTGGTAGCTGGATGTAGTTATTTCCCATGATAAGATAGGGTGTGGTGTAATCAACTCCATGGTGGAATCTGCTGTAAGCTGTTAATCATCTGCCTTGAGGTATGGCCTGCTTCCAGTATAAATGGAGAAACTTTGGGAAAGGCCTCTGGCTTTTTGGCACATCTTGGGCTGTGTTACCTGCCAATCTTGGGATTATTGCTGAACTTGAACCAGTGACCTGCCATGTTGCCTGTTAATCTTGGGATTGCACTATTTTAACTGCCAATATTGGATCTGTCAGCCTCAGTAGCCAGTGGCTACATGAGTCAGAAGAAGCCTCCAGCTTTAGTGGGCATAGAATGAGAGGCAGAGCTGAAGCCCAAGGTCAAAAGGCATTCACCCAGCCCTTAGAGCCAGCACTCTGAATCCAGACTTCTAGGCTCCTGAACTGTAGAAAAATAAATGCCTGTTTGTTAAAGCCATCCACTTGTGGTATTTCTATTATAGCAGCTTTACAGAACTAAGACACTCTAGTTTTCCTTTAAAAATGTAGGCTTCTATCCTCATATTTCCCTTATTTCCTCCTATTTCTCCTTCCTCACCAAGCTCAACTGAACCCCCTCATTTACTTGGTTGCTTTAATGTAAATTGCTTCGGGGGAAAATAAACAGTTGCTGAGGTAGCCTTGCAAATATAAACCAATTAATGATAGTTAACATTTTAATCCCTCTTCTTCCTTACTAGGTTGCCTATATTTCTACCTAATCGTTCAAATAAGGAGCTCTGGTAGCACAGTGCCTAAGGCATCTGAGTACTAACCAGAAGGCTGGTGGTTCAAATCCACCAGCCACTGCACGGAAGCAAGACTGGGCAATCTACTGCTGTAAAGAGTTACTGCCTCGGAAACCCAGTAGGGGTTGCTGTGAGTTGGAATCGACCCGACGACAGTGGGTTTGGTTTTTTGGTGTAATCACTCAAATGCCTAAGTTATTTCTCCCCGTTTACCAGGGTTCCTGATGAAATGGAACTTTGCTTTAAACCCAACCTCAGCCTTCCAAAATCAGTTGCTAATGAATCAATTCCAACTCATGACAACTCCGTAAGTGTGAGAGTAGATCTGCTCTCCATAGGATTTTCAATGGCTTATTTTTCAAAACTAGATCTCCAGGACTTTCTTCTGAACCACCTCTGTGTAGATTCAAACTTCCAAGCTCCAGGTTAACAGTCAAATGTATTAACCATTTGCATCATCCAAGGAGTCTAGTTCAGCCTTAATTCGCATCTCTTTTCCTCCCAACTCTCTGTAGCCCAGATCTGTGCACAGAATTTCACCAGCCTGCCCTTATATGGTTGTGTAGTGGTTAAAGCATTTTGCTGCTAACCAAAAGTCTGGCAATTTGAATCCACCAGCTGCTCCTTGGGAGAAAGATGAGGCAATCTGCTACCATAAAGATTTGCGGCCTTGGAAACTCCATTGGGGCAGTTCTATTCTGTCCTATAGGGTCACTATGAGTCAGAATTAACTCAATGGCAGTGGATTTGGTTGGATTTTGCCTTATATATCTTAGGACATGCACTGCATTTTAACTGTCCCAGCTGTTTAAGTGCTTCATTTCTTTTGTGACTTTCAGAAATGCCAAAACCTCACACATTTCCATTACTCCAAATTTCGCTGTCCAGTTTCCCTCCATGAGATGATCCGCCCTTAAGGATCCTTTGCACATGGCTTCATCTCCCAGTTATAATTGGAACAGAATGTCTAATTACATTATTTAGTTAAACTTTGATGATGACAGTCCAGCCAAACTGGAGTATGCAAACCATATTTGCTTTTGAAGAATTTTTTTCTTTTTAGATAAGCATTCCCACCTTTAAATGGCATTTATTACTTTTATGTCAATGCATTCTATAATTTCAATCAAATCTATTGTTTGGTTTTGTTTTCCCTCCAGACAGACCTTAAAGCATAAAACTAGTTGCTACTGAATCAGCTCTGACTCATGATGGTCCCATGTGTGTCAGAGTAGAACTGTCATCCATGGGGTTTTCAACATCTGACTTTTCAGGTGTTGATCACCAGGCCATTCTTCCAGGGTGCTTCTGGGTGGACTCATACCTCAAACATTTCAGTTAGCAGCCAAATGAAATTAACTGTTTGTACCACCAGTGACTCCAGACAGACTTTAAAACCCTATAATATTGTTTTCTTTTCTGAAATGTGTGTTATGTAGATCTCACTGCTGTCGGGTCATTTTCCGACTCATAACGACCCCTCCTTGGGTTTCCAAGGTGTTATCTCTATGGAAGTAGATTGCCCCATCTTCCTTCCAAGGAGTGGCTGGTGGGTTTGAACTGCCAGCCTTCTGGTTAGCGGTCAAATGCCTTAGGCACTATGCCACCAGATAACAGATACCATAAAATAACAATTGTTCTTCAAAAGGCAGCCAAGATCTGAATATGAGGGGAAAATCTCTGGACTGGAAATGACAATCCTCTGATTAGGCACTGAATCACCTTGATCTAGTTACTAACCTCTCTGGACTCCAAATCCTTTATTTGATAATCTACATCCTACTTCGTTGAGTAGCTACACGGGTCTCAAAAGCTTGCAAGTGGCAATCTAAGATGCAATTATTGTTCTTTCCTTGTCCAGAGCAAAGAAGAAGGAAGAAAATTAAACACTCAAGGAAACAGTTCCAAAGGACTGACTCATGGACCACATGAATCACAGCCTCCACCTGCCTGAGACCAGAACTAGATGGTACCTGTCTACCATCTAGTACCATCTACCTGTCTACCTGATCACTGTTCTGATCAGGATCTCAAAAGAAGGTCCTGAACAGAAAGGGAGAAAAAAAAATGTAGAACAAAATTCAAAATCATAAATACCAGACTTACTGGTCTCTTAGAGACTGGTGGGACCCCTGAGACTATGGCCTTTAAACCCCCTTCAAGCCTGGAACTAAGCCTATTGCTGGGTTCAGACAAACAATAGACAAGCCCATAATGAGACTAATAACACCAGAAAGGAATATACTCTTCAATACAATCAACCATACAAGACCAAAAGGGCAAGATTTGCCCAAAAACGAATCTCAGAAGGCAAGAAAGAAGGATGAGTAGAAACAGAGAGCCCCGGGAGGAAGTGGGAAGAGTGCTGTAACAGGGATTACAAGCAATGTCACAAAAAAAGTGTATAAATTGTTGAATGGAAAACTAATTCACTTTGTACACTTTCACCTAAATTACAAAAAAAAAGTTTAAAAAAAACAAAAACAGGAATCTACACAGATGAGACTCTAATCTGGATTTTAGCCTCCATAACTCTGAGAAAATAAATTTCTAGTCGTTAAAGCCAAAAAATAAATTATTTGACCAGCTAGAATTATACTTATTCCTCTGATCTCACAGCATAATTGTAAAAATCATGAAACATTGTATGAATTTGTGGTTTTGACACAGATAAATGCTGCTATTACTAATTTTAATAATAATGGTTTATGAACATTAAAACCAAACCAAGCCGGTTGCCAAAGAATCACTCTCAGTTCATGGTGGCACTCATGTTTCAGAGTAGAACTGTGCTGTATGTGTTTTCGGTGGCTCTGTCTTACTGAAGCAATTCCCTAGGGCTTTCATCTGCAGTTCGGCTGGGTGGATTTGAACCATCAGCTTTTCAGTTAGTATTTGAACGCAAACCATTTGCGCTGACCACAGACCTGAAAATACAGACATTAATGTCTATAATTACTACCCCAAGCATATATCCATTTCTTGTTACTTTCATACATATTTTGTAATAGAGTATTTAATTGATTCAAAGACATATGCTTTTCACATTTCAGTATCTTTGATATTGGGATGCATTTTACAATTGATAGAGTATCAAATTTTAATTGGTATCAGTTTTTCTTACGGGTACATTTTTTTTAATTGGGGTTTTTAGTACAGTCAGTAAAATACAGTACTTTGATCTTAGAGGAAAGCTGAAGAATAGTAAAAGATACAACAAATAGCCTATTAAAATAAGAACTTCATTAACCAACTGAAATAGGATCCAAAAAAAATCTAGAAATTGTTTGAGACATTCAGAACAAACAACATTACTTTGAATCATGCACCTTACAATGTCTGGCTCCCTATGGCAAAATATTTTTTAGGGATCCCTAGCTGTTTGCTCAGGAGCTCTGGTAGCATAGTGCCTAAGGTACTTGACTGCTAACCAGAAGGCTGGTGGTTCAAACCCACCAGC
>NW_006921615.1:3753413-3756099 GCF_000298275.1 Orycteropus afer afer
GGTGGTTCAAACCCACCAGCCACTTCTTGGAAGGAAGGTTGGGCAATTTACTTCCGCAGTGATACTGCCTCAGCAACCCAAGGAGGGGTCGCTATGAGTCGGGTCCGACTTGATGGCACATAACAACAACAACTGCTGTTTGCTCTGTATTTGAAATCTACACAATGTGTATGTGGCATGCTCTTCAAATAAAATGAACTTACTTAGGAACTTTATGGCCTTAAATGCTGGGCATGATTAACATTTTCTTTGCAGTACTGCTCACCTTTTGCCTTTAAAGATATAGAACTCTTTCTTTCTAATCAAATATTGTTTGATTACAGCCATGTAACCTTGACTTTCTTTCCTTTAGAGTAGCCACACACACACCTACACACACACACCTGTAAGATTTCGTTAACAAACAGTTGCCAAGGAAAGTTTCAGGGTCGATTCCTACTCATAGTGACACTTAGGACAGAGCAGAACTGCTCCATAGGGTTTCCAAGGCTATGAATTTTTATGGAAGCAGACTGCTTCATCTTTCTCCAATGGAGTGGCTCGTGAATTTGAACCACTGCCATTTTGGTTAGCAGTTAAATGGTTTAAACACTACAACACCAGAGCTCCTTAAGAGAGGCCTATAGCTGATTTCAATGAGCTAAAAGTGATCTCATTTTCTGAGTCCTTAGGGGGCACAGTGGGTAAGCACAGGACTACTAACTGAAAGGTTGACAGTTCAAACCCTCCCAGATGGACCTTGGAAGTAAGGCCTAGCTGAGGTTGCTGTGAGTTGGAATCAACTCAGTGGTAACTAACAATAATAACAACATTCAAGACCTTAGGCTGAAACAGATCGCATATGTAAACAAATAAGACAGCAATGTTGTTGTGTTGTTCTTAGGTGCCGCGAATCGGCTCTGACTCATAGCAACCCTATGAACAACAGAATGAAACACTGCCTGGTCCTGTGCCAGCCTTACAATCTTTGCCGTACCTGAGCCCATTGTTGCAGCCACTGTGTCAGTCCATCTTGTTGAGGGCCTTCCCCTTTTTCACTGACCCTCCACTTTACCAAGCATGGTATTCTCCAGGTAATAGTCCTTTCTGACAACATGACCAAAGTAGGTGAAATGAAGTCTAGCCATTCTCACTTCCCAGGAACATTCCAGCTGTACTTCCTCCAGGACAGATTTGTTCATTCTCTGGCAGTTCATGGTACTTTCACTATTCTTCACCAACACCACAACTCAAAAGCATCAACTCTTCTTCAGGTTTCCTTGTTCATTGCCCAGCTTTCACATGCATGTGAGGCAATTGACAATACCATGGCTTCAGTTAGACACACCTTAGTCTTCAAAGAGACATCTTTGCTTTTCAGCACTTGAAAGAGGTCTTTTGCAGATGTGCCTAGTGCAGTACATTGTCTGATTTCTTCACTGCTGCTTCCATTGGTATTGATTGTGGAGCCAAAAAATATGAAATCTTTGACAAGTTCAAACTTTTCTCCGTATATCATGATGCTACTTATTGGTCCAGTTGTGAGGATTTTTGTTTTCTTTATGTTAAGGTGTTATCCATACTGCAAACTGTAGTCTTTGATCTTTGTCAGTAAGTGTTTCAATTCATCCTCATTTTCAGCAAGCAAGATTGTGTCTTCTTCATATCACAGGTTGTTAATGTCTTCCTCCAATCCTGATGCCACATTCTTCTTTATATAATCTAGCTTCTTGTATTATTTGCTCAGCATAGAGATTGAGTAAGTATTGTGAAAGGATACAACCCTGACCCACTCCCTTCCTGATTTTAAACCATGCAGTGTCCCCTTGTTATGTTTGAACGACAACCTCCTACTCTGTGTACAGGTTCCTTGAGAGCATAATCAAGTGTTCTGGAATTTGTATTCTTCTCAATGTTATCCATAATCTGTATAATCCACAAAATAGAATGTTTTTGCATAGTCAATAAAACACAAGTAAACATCTTTCTAGTATTACTCGCTTTCAGCCAAGATCCGTATGGCATCAGCAATGATATCCCTTGTTCCACATCCTCTTCTGAATCCAACTTGAATTTCTAGTTCTCTGTCAATATACGGATGCAATGGTTTTTTAATTATCTTCAGCAAGATTTTACTTGCATGTGATATTAATTATATTGTTCAATAATTTCCACATTCTGTGGGATTACCTTTCTTTAGAATGGGTATAAATATGAATCTTTTCCAGTCAGTTGGCCAGGTAGCTGTCTTCCAAATTTCTTGGCATAGATGAGTGAGTGCCTCTAATGCAGCATCCATTTGTTGAAACATCTCAATGGGTGTTGCATCAATTCTTGGAGCCTTGTTTTTCATCAATTCCCTCAGTGCAGCTTCAACTTCTTCCTTCAATACCATTGGTTCTTTATCATTTGCCACCTCCTGAAATGGATGAACATTGACCAATTCATTTTGATACAGGGACTCTGTATTCCTTCTATCTTCTTTTGATGTTTCCTGCATCATTCGATATTTTGCCTATGCAGTCTTTCAATATTGCAACTTGAGAGTTGAATTTTTTTCTTCAGTTCTTTCAGCTTGAAAAATCCTTAGTGTACTCCAAGTCTTTGCATATTTCACTATAATAATTGACTTTGTCTTCTTGCAAAAACGGCAAGGAGGCCACATGTTCTAACCTCCTCTAATCCCACAAGAGGAAGACAGGATTAC
>NW_006921615.1:3756582-3768479 GCF_000298275.1 Orycteropus afer afer
CCCAACAGAAATAACCCAAGTGGGTAGCTTCAGCAATCAGGAGCTCCTCAGTTGATCATAGAAAATCCCACCTTGGAGTTTACAAAAACTTATAGGTAGAAAAGCCACACTAAGTAATTTACTACACCACACTTCTTGAGCTGCTCTTTGAAATCTTCTGTTCAGCTCTTTTATCTTGTCATTTCTTCCATTTGCTTTAGCTACTCTCTAAGTTCCAGAGTCTCTTCTGATATCCATTTTGTTTTTTTCTTCCTTTGCTGTCTTTTTAATGACCTTTTGCTTTCTTCATAGATATGTTCTCGATCTCATCCTAAAATTCATCTGGTTTTCAGTCATTGATGTGCAGTGCATCAAATCTATTCTTTAATGATCTCTAAATCAAGAGGGATATAATCAAGGTCATATTTTGGCTCTCATGGGCTTTTTTACTTGTCTTCAGCTTCAACTTGAACTTGTATATGAGCAGTTGCGGTCTGTTCCACAGTCAGCTCCTGATCTTGTTTTGGCTATGTTTTTTGTTTTGGCTATAGATTTTTAGTTTCTCCATTGCCTCTTTCCACAGATGTAGTCGATTTGATTCCTGTGTGTTCCATCTGGTGAAGTCCAACTGTACAGCTGCTGTTTGTGTTGTTGAAAACAGGTATTTGCAATGAATAAGTTGTTGGTCTTGCAAAATTCTGTCATGCAATCTGCAGTGTCATTTCTATCACCAAGGCCACATTTTCCAACTACTGGTGATTCTCCTTTGTTTCCAACTTTTGAATTCCAATCACCAGTTAATAATCAACATCTTGATTGCACATTCTGTCAATTTCAGACTGCAGAAGTTGGTTAAAAAAAAAAAAAAATCTTCAATTTCCTCATCGTTGGCTTTGGTGGTTGTGTGTAAATTTGAATAATAATAGTATGAAGTGGTCTTCCTTATAGGCATATGGATATTATCCTATCACTCATAGCATTGTACTTTAGGACAGAGCTTGAAACATTATTTGTGACAATGAATGCCACACCATTCATTTTGAATTTGTCATTCTCGGCATAGTAGATCACAAGGTTGTCTGATCCAAAATGGGCAAAACCAGTCCATTTCAGCTCACTAATGCCTAGGATATCGGTTTTTATGAGCTCCATTTCTTATTTGACAACTTCCAATTTTCCTAGATTCATACTTCATGCATTCCATGTTCTAATCTTTAATGGATGTTTGCTGCTGTTTCTTCTCATTTTGAGTCATGCCACATTAGCAAATGGAGGTCCCATCCACATCATCAAGGTCTACTCTCCTCTGAGGAGGCAGCTCTTCTCCAGCTGATTTTCAGTGCCTTCCGACCTGAGGGGCTCATCATCTGGCACTATATCAGCCAATGTTTCAGGGCTATTCATAAAGTTTTCCAGTAATATATCAGGCAGTGTTTCACTGTTGTTCATAAGGTTTTCACTGGCCAATTCTTTGACAACTAGATGGCCCCTTCCTTCTTCCAAACCTGTCTTAGTCTGGAAGCTCCGCTGAAACCTGTCCACCATGGGTGACCCTACTGGTATTTGAACTAGATGTGGCATAGCCTCCAGACTCACAGCAACACACAAGCCACCACAGTAAAGCAAATTGACAGACAAATGGTGGAAGAGAGCAATAGAATATCCTGTTTTCATATGAAGATACTGCTTCTGTAGCTAAGAAAGCCTAGTCTTGTTCAGTCCAATTTTCTTCTAAAGTCAGTAATAAGATATGATTATACTTTTTGTTAGTTGCATTTAGCCATTTAAAATATAAGTTTAATAAGATATCCTTTTTGGTTAAATAAGAAAACTCATGTTCAGAAGGGTTGTAGACACACAGAAGGTGACACAGCTGGGAGGAGTAGTTTAATCATTTATTAAGTCATTTATTTTCCTCCTTTCTTATATTCTAATTTAGGCATGTGCAGCTATACATTTCCCTAAAACACTGTTTTAGCTGCATGACACAAATTTTTATGTGTTTTATTTACATTTCATTCAGTTCCAGGCAGTTAACTATAGATTAAAACATTGTCTACTGAGGGACTTATTCTGTATTCCTTTAGCTCACAGACCTCCCAGAGCTACTGTGCTCCTCTTTCAAATGAGTCTGGAAATACCTAGAGGGGAAAACAAAAGCAAAAAATAGCAGCAATACAAAAATAGTACACTTTCAAAGGTCCTAGAACAGAGTTGTTTATCTTTTTTGCCCATAGGCCAATGTAGGAGAGCCATATTTCTTCCCATGGAGGAAGTGTATGCATACATGCAAAAACTTTAATATTTTTATTTATAATTACGTACATATTCCATTTACATTATATTCTCATTCTAGAATATCTCCTTTAACCAATAGAAGAATGTTCCCTAAAATGCTGCTGCTTTTTAATCCTCAAGATATTTTTGGTGCTCCATACTTAAAAGGAAAAGAATTGATGCTTTTGAATAATAATGTTGGCAAAGAATATTGAATATACCATGGGCTGCCAGAGGAATGAACAAATCTGTCTTAGAAGAAGTACAGCCAAAATATTCCTTAGAAGAAAGGATGGGGAGATTTTGTCTCACATACTTTGCACATGTTGTCAGGAGGACCATTTCCTCATCCTTGGAAAGGTAGCGAGTCCGTGAAAAAGAGGAAGATCCTCAATAAGATGGACTGACACAATACCTGAAACAATGGGCTCCAACAAAGCAACAAATATGAGGATGGCACAGGACTGGACTGGGCAGTGTTTCATTCAGTTGTACATTGGGTCACTATGAGTTAGAACCTACTTGATGGCACCCAACAACAACATGTTTAAATAGTATCCATGAAGAGATAGGCTTCTAATCATTCCCAGATTTCATAGTGTTTTGAAGTTCACAATCTATTTTGCCACACATCCCTATTCATTACATATGTATTATTATCCCCACTTTACAGATAGAAAAACTGAATCAAAGATGTACAGTGACTTATCCAAAGGCATGTATTCATTCATTCCTTCTGTCTGTGGCATGCTTGCCTGGAAACCTATTATATTTCTGGAATTGTACTAGGCCCAAGAAATCAGAGATAAATAAAGGCTTGCTGCCCTTCACCTTCCCTACCTGCCTCTTTCCCACCTCTATGACTGAGAGCTGGATGGAGTAGAGTGTTCATGCAACACATGCCCTTAACCCCAGCCACAGGCTTTAGAGTCCTCATACATCTGGAGTGCATATGCCTAGGGTCAAACTTTCTAAAATGAATCTTCTACAAAATAGCTTCCGTGGAAATTTCTTCCTGTAAGATTTCTGCTTGGTGAAACAAAAGGAAGCCATATGGCCCCAGGACTGCAGCTCAGCAGTTCAGTCCTCCAGAACAGGAGATGGAGAGCCACTGGAGTGGAAACCTATATCCTGCATCCTGATGGGGACTCCAGCTTTAAAATCGTTAGAGAGTATTTTTGTATTCCGTAATGGTCTGCAAGTCATGAAGAACACATGTAAACAGACATGTATTGAGCACTTCTTGTTTATTTTATGCACATTACCTCATTTAATTCACACAGAACTCTATAAAGTGAAACAGACAAGGAAACTGAGGCACAGAAATTTAATTAACTTGTCCAAGAATGTAACTAGTAACTGGCACCAGAGGGATTCAAGCCAAGGCAGTCTAGTGGCAGAGCCCATGCTTCTAACTCTTTGGTAATATTTAAAAAAAAAAAAACAAAACCTCACTGCTATCAAGTTGATTCCAACTCATAGCAATGCCCATAGGGTTTCCAAGGCTGTTAATTTTTAAGGAAGTAGATTGTCCCATCGTCCTCCCTCAAAGCAGCTGTTGGGTTTGAACACCAATCTTCTTGTTAGCAGCCAAACGCTTTACCCACCATGCCACACACTATTCCCTCCCCAATTTCATCAAGCTTACAAAGCAGAGATAAGTAAAACCAAGGCACCTAAAACAAGTTGTGTCTATAAAATACCACCTTATTATTGTGCAAATAAGCACTCAGCATGGTCATGGATCAGTGATTGGCAAACTGTTCCTGTGGACCCTAAGTCTCTGTCAAAACTACAAATCTCTTCCCCTATAGCTGAAAACCAGCTACAGGCAACAGGCAAAAAAAAAAAAAAAAAGGTAATGGTTGTGTGCCAATAAAACCTTATTTACAAAAATAAAAAGGGGGCTAGATTTAGTCTTCCAGCTATAGTTGGCTTGAAGCTTCAAGCTATAGTCAGCCCTTATGTAGATGATGATACATGCTATAGATTTTGGAAAAGTAGAACAGTTTAGGCTGAAACAATTGAAAGGAGCTTTAAAAGATCTGCCAACCAGAAGGTTGGCAATTCAAATCCACTAGTCACTCCATGAAAAGAAGACACAGCAATCCACTTCCGTAAAGATTTACCTCCTCAGAAACCCAATGGTGGTCGCTATGACTCAGAATCAACTCAATAGTAGCTGGTTTGGTTTGGTTGATTTTAGGAGACCTGAGTTCAGCATTAAAGGAGGACTTGAGATGGGCCTCTGAAATTCTATGTGATCTGGCCTCTATCCCTCTCTAGCCTTTGGCATAGTGCCTACGGCATTTGACAGCTAACCAGAAGACTGGCTGTTCAAACCCACCAGCCACTCCTTGAAAAGAGGGTTGGGCAACCTACTTCCATAGTGCTACCACCTCAGAAACCCAAGGAGGGGTTTCTATGAGTCGGATCTGACTCAAGAGCAGTGTGTCTTGCTCAGTACTTTCCACATGCTGGCATTTTTTCCATGTTTTGATTATACCAAGCTAATTCTTACTCCATGGCCTTTGCACTGGCTGATGCTTCTGTTTGCAAGCTCTTCTCTCAGATCTTCCTAAGGCTACATCCTTGGTCACTCAGATCTCCTCTCAGATATGATGTAATCAAGAAAGCTTCTCAGAGAAACAGTGAAATTAGCCCCACTCTACCACTCCTCTCTGTCACATCACCCTGTTTTATTTTCTTCATAGAATATGCTTTCTGAAATTATCTATTCACTTACTGGCAAATTCATTCTATCTGCTTTTTATTATTTTTTTTTTCTCCTGTTTTCTTCTAGAGTTGAGCCCATGGTAAGAGGTACAGTTTGTACTGTGCACTGCTCTATATACCTGGCATCCATACCATGGCTAGAAAATAATCAGTCAAAAAATACTTGCAGAAGTAAAGGAAAAAGTGGAGGAGAGAAGGACACTTAAAGAGAAATTATAATGTTTTGTTGTCCTGGTTGGTGACTGAATAGACTATTGTTTTCATTAGAAAAGCCCATCATAGTGCCCATGATACTGTTTTCATGAAGAAAATACCTTCATCCTAGAATAAGAAGAGGAAACCAATGGTTATGGCAGTTCCTTTCTCAAGGGTCAGTCTTTGGTACTTATGCATGATGACATATGGTTATATATGTTATGTATAAGTTATAGACTGGCTATAGCTGAAATAGAAAAAAAACACACTAACCCTCATTTTGTTTTATCAAAAATAAAGCTCACTATTGGAGCAACAAAACATGGCATTAAAAAGCAAATAATCCTCATTTTCTGTAATCCATAAATATTTATTTGATTGCATTTGTTATTATTTTTTTTTAACATTTGTTGGGTCCAACCACCTCCTAGGCTAGTTCAGACAAGCAGGGCATCAGGCTGGCTGGCCTGCACAGGACCGGGCTCCTTTCCTATGTGTTCCCACTCCCCTTTCCTACCAAAGCCTTCAATCCCATCAGCCTCTGTGACTAGCAACAGAGAAGGCTTTCTCAAATAGATGCAAGGTGAACCTCTCCTTTGGTTTTCCCTAAATCTTTCCTCTCTGTACAAATGAAGACAAAGACAGCAATCTTTGATTAGCTCCTAGTAACAGCTACAGCCACACAGTTATCCCCTCTTTCCAATCAAAGGGCATTCTTTGGGTCCCTTACAAAATGGTACGCTTTCTCAGAAAATTATATACCTGAGCAATGTCTTTCTGCTTTAGATTTTAAGAAACTCAGAATAAAAACTGCGCTCAATTATAGAAAGTTTACTGGGCCTTACAGTTCAACAGCAGTTTTTCTTCTCCAAGATCTTGATTTTCTGGTTCTTTACATTTTTCTTAGAATTGATTTATAAATCATGTTATATGTAGTCTTGTTGCAAGCTACCTCTGTTGTTGTTGTTGTTATGTGCGGTCGAGTTGGACCCAACTCATAGCGACCCCTCCTTGGGTTTCCGAGGCAGTACCACTACAGAAGTAGATTACCCAACCTTCCTTCTGAGGAGTGGCTGATGGGTTTGAACCACCAGCCATCTGGTTAGCAGTCAAGTGCCTTAGGCACTAAGTTACCAGAGCTTCCAAGTTACCTCTAGGTGTATGAATAATGAATTATTTTTCAAATTCCATTCTAATGGAAATCACTCCTTCCATACAACATCTTAACTGCTATCATTTGAAATTTATCTTTAATTGGGGAGTATACAGTATACCTCTCAGATACAGTATACCTCTCAGATGGTTCCCTTAGCAACAGTTACAGCCTGCTTTTAATACAAGCCCAGGTTTCATCTGTAAACTAACTTCAGAAAAACCAGCTAAATAGAAATTCATTATGTTTAGTTTCATAAGCGATTTTTAAATGTGTGTGGTTATGTTCCTGACGTATCCAGAGTTGCAGGGCTTATGAGCTACGCATCAGTCCTGGGAGATGACAAGGGATATGTGTGCCATCTCTGACCCTCAGCTGTACCAAGTGAATGGAATTGCTAAGCCAATAATGAGGCTCTGAACATGATCATATCTATGCAGTAAGCCACCTACCAATTTTAGGAAAATAGGATTGTACTCAACATTTAAAATTTCCTGAAGAAATCTCCTTTATTGCTGTTGTGATTTTGATTTTTTTTTTTTAAATCTGAAACAGTAAAACCTCCACATTGTTACTAACATAATGGACAAAATACAAGAAGATAATTTGTGATGGATTACAAAGGCAACATGTTCAGCTTGTAGGTGCCATGATGCATAGCCTAGAAGGCGAAGCAGAATCAAATAGTGGTTGGCAGCAAGCCTCAGGAGCTGCCAAGTCAAACTCAGCCTCTGCCCCTTAGCAGCTGTGACTTTAGGCGAGCTGCGTAACCTCAGTTTTCTCATTTGTGAAATGGGGATAATAATACTACTACCCTCAGCTGTTTGAGTCAAATGAGTTAATATTTATGAAGCACTTAGAGCAGTACCTATAGCACACAGCAAGCGTGATGCCAGAATGTGTTGAAATAAACAGAATTTGCTATACAGTGAAGCTTGTTCAAAATTTACTCATACTTTTCAGCCATTAAACCTCTAAACCACTGTTCTCAGGTTCATGTAAAGTGGTATCTCATCAATATAATTTGAGAAAGACAGTGCTTTCTTAGTGGGACATCTATTTTCACTTCCCAGGAACTATGACATTTACAAATCTGTGTTTAATATGTGGATATGCCATTGCAAACAATTTTATTAATACTTCAGACTTAAAATCCATATATTATTAATCATAAAATTTAGGTTAATTAAATTCTGATGTTTGGAGTTAAACTGAAATGCTTTGAATCTCAGCACTGTCATTTACTAGCTGTGTGTTCATTGGCAAGTTATTTAAGCTCTCTGAGCTCCTGCTTCTCATCTGAGATATATAGGAAAAATGCTTACCTCACACGATTGTTGTGTTGATAAAATGAGGTCATATAAGCTAATTATTTAGTAGAGTTAAGTATTAATAAGTGAAATACTGTCATATTTTAATGAATAATCAATAAATAATTAATGTCAACACAGTAAATATCTTTTTAATTTTTCACTGTAAATCTGGCCAGTTACAGGCAGCTCTTCCAGCATATTCCTTCTCCAACAACATTACTCAAAAAACATCCCAATTCTAGTATCTCTTCAGGACACACAATAAGTCCCTGAGTTATGAATGTCCCACTTAACAACAACTCATACTTGCCCTTTAATGTTATGTAAATCTGCCCTCACTTTGAAACAATTGAACCAACCCCAACCCAAAACAACTTCTTCATCACCATTACCTTCACTTGCTACATGTGCAGGTTTTAAATCACTGAAAAGATTATGAGCCTTTTCTTGCACTAGAGTAAGACTAAATAAAAACTGTATGTACTATTCCACTATACCTACAAATTCAACTTAAAGACACACTTAGAAACAGATCTCGCTTGTAATCTGGCAATGCCTCTATTACATTCATGACATCACATCTTAAACTTAACTAACATGTTGACTTGGAACTATTCCCAAATTTATTTATGCTTTGTCTTTTCATCTATATTATAAGCACCTTGAGGACAGGAACCAGCCTTTTCCTTTGTCTCTCTTAATTAAGCTTTGTTCAGTGTTCTGTGCACTGCCAACTGTTAGTTATTTCTTGATGGATAAAAAGAGTGGTTATTATGTATCTATTTTACCAAAATGGAGGAGGGATAAGAACTTGGACTGAGTTTGTGTTGGAGTGGAAAAATCTAAGAACTGGAGAGAAAGTCATGGAGTCTAATACAAACTGTAATGCCTCCTGAACCTGAAGGAAATGTAGAAAGAGAAGAGAGTGGGGTACTGAGAGCATTATCTTGAGTAGTTCCCACAGTTAGAGATGTATAGTAGGATGCAGTAAAATAACAATTCATATAAGAAGTTCCTAGATGATGCAAATGGTTAAACACTCAACTACAAGCCAATTAGTTGGCAGTTTGAAGCCACTTTGGAAGGCAAGCCTGACATTCTGCTTCTGAAAGGTCATACCCTTCAAAACTCTATGGAGCAGTTCTACTCTGCAGACAGTGAGGTCGCCATGCATCAGAAATGACTCTACAGCAACTAACAACCACAGTAGATATATGTACCAAGTAGGTAGAGTAACAAGAAAGCCAAAAGAGGAGAAATTTTTAAGAGGTGGCATGTGTGGCTGTATGTAAGTAGAGGCCAAGAAAAATAAAGATTTTTTAAAATGCTATTAGTTTTCATGAAGAGATCACTGAAAACCTCTAAAGAGTGCTTTCCGTAGGTTTACAGGGGCTGAATCTAAATTAAGAGGAATTGAGAGAATAGGTAATTGGGAAGTGAATGCAGTTGGTATAGACCACTGGTTTAGGAAGATGAGAAACTGGATACAAGATGTCAGAGATGAAAGGTTCAGGGAAGGCATAGATAACACAGGA
This sequence comes from Orycteropus afer afer, assembly GCF_000298275.1. Classification (NCBI taxonomy): domain Eukaryota; kingdom Metazoa; phylum Chordata; class Mammalia; order Tubulidentata; family Orycteropodidae; genus Orycteropus; species Orycteropus afer. Next base: position 3,765,771 of record NW_006921615.1, read on the forward strand.
AGCATTCTTGAATTTTAAATGGAGATTGAGCACAGATAATTGAAAATCTCAAGTAAAACTGCTCTCCTTTCCAATGACATATTTCTGCCTGACTTAACTATCATCAGTGTGAGAAAAATGAGATATAAATGAATCAGAAGCAAATGGTTTCAGCTTTCCCTACACAGTTTGTTTTAAAAATTGAACATGGAATAGTGTGTACACAAAATATTTTCAAACCCATGATAGTAAAACACTATTCTTGAGAATTTAATATCTAAAGTTTTCTATAATCATTTATACTGCCCATATGCAGGGTTATAGCAAAAAAGAAAAATGAAAGAAAGAAAAAGCATGTAAGATTTTCTTTAAAAAAATAATTATTACATGTTTTATATCTGAATAGGTTCCTCAAGACGAATGGTCAGGGTACACTCCCCGAGGTAAAGATGATGAAATTCCATGCCGAAGAATGCGAAGTGGCAGCTATATCAAGGCCATGGGGGATGAAGACAGTGGCGACTCAGACTCAAGTCCCAAGCCTTCCCCTAAAGTTGCTGCACGAAGAGAAAGCTATCTCAAGGCTACTCAGCCATCTCTTACAGAGCTCACTACACTCAAGTAAGTGGTCCTAACACTGTACTCTGATGTCCAGCACTTTGTATTATCACACAGGATAAGATGGGAAATCTCATAGAGTGAATGGGAGAGAAAATATCCTGACTTCCAGTGGTGATGTGCTGAATGGTCTATCAGTGTAACATGTGACTGACTTCTATATCCCAGTCCTTTCAAAGCCCGTGGGCATGCAAGTATACTCTGCATAGACCATAAGCTAAACCAGCAACCTGCAGAAAGAGTTTGAAAAACTCAGAATAGCTTCTCAAAAGAAATGAAATTTCTGGTCAGTGAGATGTATGATTCTTCATGAACATTTGTTCAACCACCAAATCCACAGGGAAACTCTTCTTTAAAAAGCCCTTGAATTTTTCGGACAACTACATAGTACAGTATTATTATCTTGGAGAAACAATTCGTACATGAAAATTGGATGTTATGTTAAGGTTTGTGATATGCCTTTTTAAACCTGGGCACTTAAAACTTATCGTAATCTGTAAGGCCTTAAAAATAGTTTCTTGTTTTGAAAAATATCCTGATTAGGCATATTTGTGCTATTTTCAGATGGATTGTTGTTGTCGTTATGTGCCGTTGAGTCAGCCCCGACTCATAGAGACCCCTCCTTGGGTTGCCAAGACAGTATCACTACAGAAGTAGATTGCCCAACCTTCCTTCCGAAGAGTGGCTGGTGGGTTTGAACCGCCAGCCTTCTGGTTAGTGGTCAAGTGCCTTAGGCACTATGCTACCAGAACTCCTTTTCAGATGGATAGCAATATTAAAATGAAACTACTAAAATTGATTGTTGTAAGCAAGTATTGATTTAATGTTATCTATAAAGAGAAGATCAGAGCCTGGTAGCATAGTGCCTAAGGCACTTGACTGCTAACCAAAAGGCTGGCGGTTCAAACCCACCTACCACTCCTCAGAAGGAAGGTTGGGCAATCTACTTCCATAGTGATACTGCCTCGGCAACCCAAGGAAGGGTCGCTATGAGTTGGGTCCAACTCGATGGCACATAACAACAACAACATAAAGAGAAGATCAGAGCCTTAGAACATATCATTCTGCGGATTTAGATATAGGACTCCATTAGTACCTGAAAGATAGACTGTAGATAATTGTGATTTTAAAACTGCTTTTGATTCCATATTAGGAATAAATACATATTACTAATCATACATTTCTATTACATTATAAAGTAAAATATTAAAAACAAAATTAATAAATTTAAAAAAGACTGAAGCAGTTAGGGTAAGGAAAACAAACTAGACTGTTAACCAGAACACTGAAAAATAAAAAAATAGCTGACCATGCTATAATGGGAACTTAAATAGTAGAGAACATTTTGTTTTAAAGAAGTAGACAAGGAAAGTCCTCTCTCATGAATTTTTTTTTTTTTAAAGGGAGCATGTGGAACTACTCCGGAAAATTTTAATCAAAATTTAATACCAATGAAATTAGAAAACCAACACAAGAAAAGCAGCTCTTCTTCTTTCCTTTGCCTTTTAGTTTCATCCCCTGCCCTTCCTGTTTTCCTTTTATGACAGCCATGTAGGATAGAAGCTTATCAGAGAATAGAAAATAGAAACAAGTCTTTATTGCACCATGTATTTCTTTGTCATATCTAGCAGAGGCTCAGAAAATTAAATACTGCTAACCAGAAGGCTGGCAGTTCAAAGCCACCAATAACTCCTCGGAAGGAAGATTGAGCGATCTAGAGATACTGCCTCGGAAACCTAAGGAGGGGCCACTATGAGTCCAATCAACTCAATGGCAGTGAGTTTGCTTTTTTTGAGTTGGCAAAGAACTGGATTTGTAATAAAAGCAGCGAGCCAACATGTGAAATAAGGGTAGCCAAGAACCTTTCTGGCAAATATCTTCTATTGACCTGAAAATATCTATCCACTGTTGTCGTTGTTGTTATTTGCCGTCGAGTCGGCCCCAACTCATAGCGACCCCTCCTTGGGTTTCCGAGGCAGTATCACTACGGAAGTAGGATTGCCCAACCTTCTTTCCGAGGAGGAGTGGCTGGTGGGTTTGAACCGCCAGCCTTCTGGTTAGCAGTTAAGTGCCTTAGGCACTATGCTACCGTTAGCCATTAGAGGGATGCAA